>NC_052311.1:56481932-56781932 GCF_016432855.1 Salvelinus namaycush
TGTGTGTGCGTGCGTGCGTGCGTGCGTGCGTGCGTGCGTGCGTGCGTGCGCTCCTCACCTGGTTTGAAGTGGGGCAGGGAGTGGACCCCCGGCCAGGTATCCTCACAGGGGGTGCCTAGGACCTGAAAGAAGGAGGGAGACAGAAGGAGAGAGAATAAGAGATGGAGAAGAAATCCATCAGACAACCACACACTGTGTCCATATCAACACATTCATATTTCAACAACACAATTGGGCCACAGAGAAAAGAAAAGAGAAGACCGTCTCATAGAGAAAACATTTCATTTCTATGACCAAAGAGGAACCTCTGAATCACTAAGGTCCTAAACAATGACCACATTTACATGCGCACAGTATTCCGGATAGTAGGTTATATGCCGCTTAAGGTCTTATTCGTGATAAGCTGTTTACATGTATCTTTGATATCCCGCTCATGAGTATCCCTGTATCTATGAATAAACAGAATATTCCTAATTGGATTTCATATGGGTTAAATGGTATAGTAACTGAAATATGGACACTGACTGTAGGTCTATAACCTCTCATATGTAGAGTAATTACATTTTTTAAATATATTTGTTTATTGAATATTTAAAACATACAATGTACTTGCAGTGAAGCCGCTCAACAACTACATCACATTAGTCATCTGACAGCCTCCCATCCAGAGAGACACACAGAAACAACCAGGGTCAACCAGGGTCAACGCTCAAGGGCACGTCGACAGATCTCCCACCAGCCCTCCAAGATCCCCCCCCCCCACAGTTCCCCAAGAGCTGCCCCTCAACCATCCAAGACCCCCCCACAACCCCCCCAAGAGAAAATTAATAAATAAATACAATAATTCCATTCGCCATCCCGCCAAAAAAACAAAAGACATCAAGGACAACAAAAATCATAACAGCGAGGCCAACTGAATATGTTTGAGTGCATATATGGCACTATTTACATGTGTGTGTCCGTGTATGTGCACATATGTGCATTTGAGAGTGTGTGTATATTGCATGTGTACAAACACCTGCACGGCATCAGCCTCAGGCAAACCGCCATTAACTGTAACAACACTGCCCCTCAGTGTCATTCAAATGTACTTTTTGTTATGTTTTATTTTGACTTTATTTTTTAAAACTTTTATCTTTGACTGTCATTCTATCCCCCGCCCAGCAACTCCACTCCCACTTGTCTCCAATTCCACATCTCAACCCTCAGTTTCCCTCAGCCCATCCCACCTATCTCTGCTGGCCACCCTCTTCGGATTTATATGTGAAATATAATATTATCTCCTGCAGAATTATGCATTTCTTTCAGAGAAATTATACAACATATGTCTCAGGAACAGGAGTGAAGAAAAAGTATTTCTTACTGTCACTATCTCAACCACATACAATACGCACTCAAGTCTAATTAGAAATGTGTTTTGTCGTTTTCTCAGCTTTTCATTTCCTTAAAACAGGTCACACTGATGACATTTGGACATTTTGCACAGGACCAATCTTTCCACCGTTTTGGAGTTATTCCGTTTTCTCCCCAGTCCCTAAACGAAACAGACAACTTTACCGGTGTTAACTAGATTACTAAATCTTTCTATCAATGTAAGACATTATTCTGGTCAGCACCACTTTATTTAGTCTTCTGGGGCAACAAGTTATGGCAGAAGAGAAGCTGCATGTATCAAACTACAGTTGACACGGCCTACCAAATGTCAGAAATATGAATACATCATCCCACAACACCATTGATATGTGAAACTGAGCCTGCACAGACCACAGAAACAACAGTAAATGGGATAAGATGTTTACATGCCACAGTACCCCATATTGGCTCCCGAGTGGCGCAGCAGTCTAAGGCACTGCATCTCAGTGCTAGAGGTGCCACTACAGACCCTGGTCCAATTCCAGGGTGTATCACAACCCGCTATGATTGGGAGTCCGATAGGGCGGTGCATAATTGGCCCAGCGTCATTCGGGTTTGGCCGGGGTAGGCCGTCATTGTAAATAATAATTTGTTCTTAACTAACTTGCCTAGTTAAATAAAGGTTCAATATAAACATTTAAAATCCCAGGCATTTTATCCGATGTTTTCATAACCGGTACACAAGCTTTTTCTGTGTTATTGTAAACAGGATATGATGTTTATATGTGTCACGCCCTGACCGTAGAGAGCTTTTTATGTCTCTATTTTGGTTTGGTCAGGGTGTGATTTGGGTGGGCATTCTATGTTCCGTTTTCTATGATTTGTATTTCTGTGTGTTTGGCCAGGTGTGGTTCTCAATCAGAGGCAGCTGTCTATCGTTGTCTCTGATTGAGAACCATACTTAGGTTGCCTTTTCCCACCTGTATTTTGGGTAGTTGTTTTCTGTTTTGTGTCTGTAGCAGACAGAACTGTTTTCGTGTTCTATTTTTTGGTATTTAGTGCCATCCATCATTCCTTCACTTCTGACCAGTTTCCCAGTCCCTGCCGATGAAAAACATCCCCACAGCATGATGCTGCCACCACCATGCTTCACTGTGGGGATTGGGTTCTCGAGGTGATGAGAGGTGTTGGGTTTGCTCCAGACATAGCGTTTCCTTGATGGCCAAAAAGCTCAATTTTAGTCTCATTTGACCAGAGTATCTTCTTCCATATGTTTGGGGAGTCTCAAATCAAATCAAATTGTATTTGTCACATACACATGGTTAGCAGATGTTAATATGAGTGTAGCGAAATGCTTGAGCTTCTAGTTCCCATATGCCTTTTGGCGTACATCAAACATGTTTGCTTATTTTTTCTTTAAGCAATGGCTTTTTTTCTGGCCACTCTTCCGTAAAGCCCAGCTCTGTGGAGTGTACGGCTTAAAGTGGTCCTATGGACAGATACTCCAATCTCCGCTGCAGAGCTTTGCAACTCCTTCAGGGTTATCTTTGGTCTCTTTGTTGCCTCTCTGATTAATACCCTCCTTGCCTGGTCCGTGAGTTTTGGTGGGCGGCCCTCTCATGGCAGGTTTGTTGTGGTGCCATATTCTTTCCATTTTTTAATAATGGATTTAATGGTGCTCCGTGGGATGTTCAAAGTTTCGAATATTTTTTTGAAACCCAACCCTGATCTGTACTTCTTCACAACTTTGTCCCTGACCTGTTTGGATAGCTCCTTGGTCTTCATGGTGCCACTTGCTTGGTGGTGCCACTTGCTTAGTGGTGTTGCAGACTCTGGGGCCTTTCAGAACAGGTGCATATATACTGAGATCATGTGACAGATCATGCGACACTTAGATTGCACACAGGTGGACTTTATTTGACTAATTATGTGACTTCTGAAGGTAATTGGTTGCACCAGATCTTATTTCGGGGCTTCATAGCAAAGGGGGTGAATACATACAGTTGAAGTCGGAAGTTTACATACACTTAGGTAGGGAGTCATTAAAACTCGTTTTAACCACTCCACACATTTCTTGTTAACAAAGTCTATTTTTAGCAAGTCGGTTAGGACATCTACTCTATGCATGACACAAGTCATTTTCCCAACAATTGTTGACAGATTATTTCACTTATCATTCACTGTATCACAATTCCAGTGGGTCAGACGTTTACATACACTAAGTTGACTGTGCCTTTAAACAGCTTGGAAAATTCCAGAAAATGATGTCATGGCTTTAGAAGCTTCTGATAGGCTAATTGACATCATTTGAGTCAATTGGAGGTCTACCTGTGGATGTATTTCAAGGCCTACCTTCAAACTCAGTGCCTCTTTGCTTGACATCATGGGAAAATCTAAAGAAATCAGCCAAGACCTCAGAAAAAAAATTGTAGACCTCCACAAGTCTGGTTCATCCTTGGGAGCAATTTCCAAACGCCTGAAGGTACCACGTTCATCTGTACAAACAATAGTAAGCAAGTATAAACACCATGGGACCACGCAGCCATCATACCGCTGAGGAAGGAGACACGTTCTGTCTCCTAGAGATGAACGTACTTTGGTGCGAAAAGTGCAAATCAATCCCAGAACAACAGCAAAATAACTTGTGAAGATGCTGGAGGAAACCGGTACAAAAGTATCTATATCCACAGTAAAACGAGTCCTATATCGACATAACTTGAAAGGCCGCTCAGCAAGGAAGAAGCCACTGCTCCAAATCTGCCATAAAAAAAGCCAAACTATGGTTTGCAACTGCACATGGGGACAAAGATTGTACATTTTGGAGAAATGTCCTCTGGTCTGATGAAACAAAAATATAACTATTTGGCCATAATGACCATCATTATGTTTGGAGGAAAAAGGGGGAGGCTTGCAAGCCGAAGAACACCATCCCGACTGTGAAGCACGGGGGTGGTAGCATCATGTTGTGGGGGTGCTTTGCTGCAGGAGGGTCTGGTGCACTTCACAAAATAGATGGCATCATGAGGTAGGAAAATTATGTGGATATATTGAAGCAACATCAGTCAGGAAGTTAAAGCTTGGTCGCAAATGGGTCTTCCAAATGGACAATGACCTCAAGCATACTTCCAAAGTTGTGGCAAAATGGCTTAAGGAAATCAAAGTCAAGGTATTGGAGTGGCCATCACAAAACCCTGACCTCAATCATATAGAAAATTTGTGGGCAGAACTGAAAAAGCCTGTGTGAGGAAGGAGGCCTACAAACCTGACTCAGTTACACCAGCTCTGTCAGGAGGAATGGGCCAAAATTCATCCAACCTTTTGTGGGAAGCTTGTGGTAAGGCTACCCGAAACGTTTGACCCAAGTTAAACAATTTAAAGGCAATGCTACCAAATACAAATTGAGTGTATGCAAACTTCTGACCCACTGGGAATGTGATGAAAGAAATAAAAGCTGAAACAAATCATTCTCTCTAGCATTATCCTGACATTTCACATTCTTAAAATAAAGTGGTGATCCTAACTGACCTAAGACAGGGAATTTTTACTAGGATTAAATGTCAGGAATTGTGAAAAACTGAGTTTAAATGTATTTGGCTAAGGTGTATGTAAACTTCTGACTTCAACTGTATGAACGCACCACTTTTTCATTTTTTAAAGAAGTTATTTTTCATTTCACTTCACCAATTTGGACTATTTTGTGTATGTCCATTACATGAAATCCAAATAAAAATAAATGTATATTACAGGTTGTAATGCAACAAAATTTAAAAAACACCAACGGGGATGAATACTTTTGCAAGGCACTGTATGTAAACGTGGTCAATTAGTCACACAGTCACAGACATGGTAACCTGCTAACCCTTATTCTCCTACAGTGTGTTTACACCAAGATCACGTCCAAGAAGTAAAGGTCAATGTTGTGTTGAGATGTGTGTGTGTGTGTGTGTGTGTGTGTGTGAGCTAGAGAGAAGCCTTTTGTTGACCTTGGGTGTCAAGCAGAGATCACTGAAGCAAACACACACAAATTGGCGAGGTGTACACAGAGTAGCAGAAACACACCTCACTCACAAAGCCTGGGTTGAAGGGACACTGTGAGATTTCAAGATTTTGTTTGTTTTTCTACTTACCCAGAGTCAGACAAACTCATGGATGCCACTTGTATGTCTCTGTGTGCAGTTTGGAGATGATTGAAGTTAGAATATTGTTAAAATATTCATAAAACGAACAAATGTATAAAATATTGATTACTATGTAAAGCTTTGTAAGACCCCAGCAGAGGGCAGCAGTGTACCATGACCTGCAGAGTACAACATGGAGAGACAGGGGAGGGGGATTGGATTGTGAGAATGTGTGTCTGCCAAACCCCTTACCGCAGCCATACACAAAGGGTGACCCCCCCTCCATGTTCCCTCTTTCCCTCGGTCCAGCTGCCCCCTGAGGTGCAGAGTGAAATTAGCTGTCCCCTCAGCCCTGTAGGGAAACACTCACTACCTTAATTACAGCCACAGACACCATCGCTCACCGTGGCAACCCGCACCACGACACCGGCCACGGCAGCTTCATCATTGCCACGGAAACATGACACTTCGCCACAGCATCATCAACACGCTAATACATCACAACTGAACTATGCCAACCTTTAATTCATTTTTGGTAGATACACACACACAATTCCACTCCCTACCTAAGTCCTGCCTTTTCTTTCTTTCTCCCTCTATCTCTATCTCTCTGTCTCTTTCACTCTCTCTCTATCGCTCTTTCTCAATTCAATTCAATTCAATTCAAGGGGCTTTATTGGCATGGGAAACATATGTTAAAATTGCCAAAGCAAGTGAAGTAGTTATAATATACAAAACAGAAATAAACAATAAAAATGAACAGTAAACATTACACTCACATAAGTTTCTCTCTATCTCTATCTCTCTCTGTCCTCTGCCGGCCAGGCCGGGTGTGTTGGTTGATTTCCCCTATGATCTCTTGTCACTGTCAGACAGCGCTGTAAGGTGTGGCTCGGTGTGTGTGTGCAGTGCTGTGTTTGTTCTGGTGACACACAGCCTTCAGGACGGAAATTAGCTCAGGGAGCCGCAGCCTGCCACTCAGGACTGACTGACTGTCTGACTGGCTTCAGAGGAGAAACAGGGGTGTCTCTACCCAACACTAACACTAGTCTGCATCCTAAATGGCACCCTATTCCCTTTCTAGAGCATTAATTTTGACCAGGGCTGAAAGGGGACACAGCCTTACCACTACTACCACTAATGTTTCTGTAACCAGAGTCTCTGTCTTTATGGTTCTAGTGTGTAGAATGTAGATATTACACACTGTCACAGTAAATGAAGTAAAGGGACTAAAAGGAAAGTAAGAGATCAAAGTAAAGAAAAGGTATATATTAACACTACCACTACTACTACCACCGCCACCGCTACCACCACCACTACTACCACCACCACCACCACCACCACTACCACCACTATTACTACCACTGCCACCACCACCACCGCTAACGCTACCACCACCACCACTACCACCACCACTATTACCCACCACTGCCACCACCACCACCACTGCCACCACCACCACCAGCACTATTACTACCACTGCCACCACCACCCCCACTACTACTACCACTGCCACCACCACGACTACTACTACCACCGCTACCACCACCACCACCACTATTACTACCACTGCCACCACCACTACTACTACCACTGCCACCGCTACCACCACTACCACCACCACCACTACTACCACCGCTACCACCACCACCACCACTACCACCACTACCACCACTACCACCACCACCACCACCACCACTACTACTACTACCACCGCTACCACCACCACTACTACTACCACCGCTACCACCACCACCACCACCACCACTATTACTACCACTGCCACCACCACTACTACTACCACTGACACCGCTACCACCACCACCACCACCACTACTACTACCACCGCTACCACCACCACCACCACCACTACCACCGCCACCACTACCACCACTACCACCACCAGCACCACCACCACCACTACTACTACTACCACCGCCACCGCTACCGCTAATGCTACCACCACCACCACTACCATTACCACTGGCTCTGTGGTCAAACCCAGCAAGATACGACCCAGCAGTCTGCACACAACACAGTTAGCACAGCAAGCCAGGCTTACTGACTGGTAAGTAATCCGCTTCAGTCAAGCCACTCTTCTGCACCATTAGAGACAATTTACTGAGCGTGAGCACATAGTAAACACCACTATAGCTCTCGAATGGTTGATAAAACAAAGAGAGAGACAGAGAGAGAAGGGAGAGAGAGAGATACCCGTGGTTCAGAATGGGAAACACTGCGTTCACTATGAATGTGCCAATGAGCTCAGAGTGATTTGACTGGGTGTTATAATACCACCCATTACAGTTGAACTGTCTCAGTGACTTTAGCCTCTTTCATCTCAGACTCTGTCCCAGATGGCACCCTATTCTCTATATAGTGCACTACTTTAGACCAGGACCCAGAGGGCTCTGGAGTGGTCAGAAGTAGTGCACTATGTAGGAAATAGGTTGTTATTTGGGACATCAGTGTTTAGCTGTCTCACCTCTAGGCCCTGACAGACGTTCCACTACTGTGGTAATGGGATTGGTAATACACTCCAGTCTGAGTGACAGCCAGGGTCTCTGTGACAGAGTCTCTGTGACAGGGTCAGGATAACTTTCTCCTGACCCTCTCAGGCCATACAGCACCTGAGGACAAAATCACTATACCACAAGATGGGCAGGTTTTTTCTCAATCTATTCAACTGTAATAGAGAACAAGATCTCATTGAGCGATGTAGCTACACACACACACACACACACACGCACACACACTTAATAGAAGTGATGTATCTACAGTCAGAGGCTGTTTCTTCTGAAATAACCTCAACCAAGGAACAAAAGCAATTTGAAACCCGATCTGTCATCTGATTGAGCTCCCCTTAAAGCACCAAGGCTTTAGTATTCACCCCAGAGGACAAAGGAGAACAGTGGGATCGATCTAGCGAGGGGTAACCTTGACCAAATTACAGGGGCTGCACACACCAGCTCCTAGCCTCGTCTCTCACTGAGCCTCATCTCTCCAGTGAGATATCATGATATCACATCAAACACACAGAGCAAGAGAGACAACACATGCAAGAGGCTGGTAAGACGAGGTAAGGCTAGACAATGATGCTGCTGCCACATTAGAACAACTTGTTGGAAAATGAGACAGGAAATAGAATAGGGGAGATGAAGACATATTTGAAGTCCTAGATCATGTCGCTTCAGCATAGCAACAACTTCTGTGGCATGTATACATGGCCTTGGTTGATTGACTATAAATCCCTCCATTAAGTCAGGCAGGCAGCCCTATAGGTACCCCTATCAACATGGCCAGCATGGCCCCAGACCATTGGAGGTGACAGACAGGGCTAATCCAGGGGACTTTGCTTGTCTGCCTGTCGAGCACACACACACACGCACGCACGCACGCACGCACGCACGCACCCACCCACGCACGCACGCACGCACGCACGCACGCACGCACACACACACACACGTAGATGAGGGCAAGAGTTGATCCAGCTACACACAAGGAACTTCTTCCCCTATGAGGGCATAGAGCTGAGCAGAGGGAGGATACAGGTTTGGGCATAGAGCTGAGCAGAGGGAGGATACAGGTTGGGCTGAGGGAGCAGAAGAGAGGGGAAGAGGGGAGGGGGTACATTTGAACACAGATGGGGTGGGATGGCACACATGTCTCTTGCTCTAGGGGGCAAGGCATAGTGAGGCACCAGAGGGAATGGGGGGGGGGGGGGGGGGGTAGTTGGTGGCAGCAGTGGACAGACAGGGACTGTGAGGGAGGGGTATGAAGGGGTGCACAAGGAGACAAGGGGACATGCTCAAATCCACAATCTGGTTGAGGTGTCAGATAGAAACAGCCTACATTATTGATGTGGAGAGTTCTCATGCTCTTTGAAGTGAAGGAGAGGAGAGGAGGAGAGAGGAGAGGTGGAGGGAGATTAGGCTGCCATGTGAATGTCTTTGTGAGGCACATCAGAGAGGGAGAGGAGCACAGCACATCGGAAGGGCGGATGAGGCAGGGAAGGGAAGAGGTCTGACAGACACATCACAGCCCAGGCAGACAACAGCCTTCAAAGAGACCCGTTTAGAGGCACTCTGATCCCACTCACTGACTCTCAGCACCACCGCTCTGACGCACACAGCTGGAGCGCACATTTGGGTTCAAATAGTATCGGTTTGCTTTCAAATACTTTGGCTGCACTTTTGAAATTGAGCTTGCCTGGCACAACGGAAACCAAAGGAATAGTCCCAAACCAATCAACGATACGAGCTACCTACAGTTGAAATCAGAACGTTACATACACCTTAGCCAAATACATTTAAACTCAGTTTTTAACAATTCCTGACATTTAATCCTAGTAAAAATTCCCTGTCTTAGGTCAGTTAGGATCACCACTTCATTTTAAGAATGTGAAATGTCAGAATAATAGTAGAGAGAATGATTTATTTCAGCTTTTTTTTCTTTCATCACATTCCCAGTGGGTCAGAAGTTTGCACACACTCAATTTGTATTTGGTAGCATTGCCTTTAAATTATTTAACTTGGGTCAAACGTTTCGGGTTGCCTTCCACAAGCTTCCCACAATAAGTTGGGTGAATTTTGGCCCATTCCTCCTGACAGAGCTGGTGTAACTGAGTCAGGTTTGTAAGCCTCCTTCCACACACACGCTTTTTCAGTTCTGTCCACAAATGTTCTATAGGATTGAGGTCAGGGCTTTGTGATGGCCACTCCAATACCTTGACTTTGTTGTCCTTAAGCCATTTTGCCACAACTTTGGAAGTATGCTTGAGGTCATTGTCCATTTGGAAGACCCATTTGCGACCAAGCTTTAACTTCCTGACTGATGTCTTGAGATGTTACTTCCACATAATTTTCCTACTTCAGGATGCCATCTATTTTGTGAAGTGGTGTTCTTCGCCTTGTAAGCCTCCCCCTTTTTCCTCCAAACAGAACGATGGTCATTATTTTTGTTTCATCAGACCAGAGGACATTTCTCCAAAAAGTACAATCTTTGTCCCCATGTGCAGTTGCAAACCGTAGTCTGGCTTTTTATTAATTTTTATTTTATTTTAATTTTACCCCCTTTTCTCCCCAATTTCGTAGTATCCAATTGTTAGTAGTTACTATCTTGTCTCATCGCTACAACTCCCGTACGGGCTCGGGAGAGACGAAGGTCGAAAGCCATGCGTCCTCCGAAACACAACCCAACCAAGCCACACTGCTTCTTAACACAGCGCGCATCCAACCCGGAAGCCAGCCGCACCAATGTGTCGGAGGAAACACCGTGCACCTGGCGACCTGGTTAGCGCGCACTGCGCCCGGCCCGCCACAGGAGTCGCTAGTACGCGATGAGACAAGGATATCCCTACCGGCCAAACCCTCTCTAACCCGGACGACGCTAGGCCAATTGTGCGTCGCCCCATGGACCTCCCGGTCGCGGCCTGCTGCGACAGAGCCTGGGCTCGAACCCAGAGTCTCTAGTGGCACAGCTAGCATTGCAGTGCCCTAGACCACTGTGCCACCCAGGAGGCCGTAGTCTGTCTTTTTTATGGCGGTCTTGGAGCAGTGGCTTCTTCCTTGCTGAGCGGCTTTTCAGGTTATGTCGATATAGGACTCGTTTTACTGTGGATATAGATACTTTTGTACCTGTTTCCTCCAGCATCTTCACAAGGTCCTTTGCTGTTGTTCTGGGATTGATTTGCACTGAAGGTAGGCCTTGAAATACATCCACAGGTACACCTCCAATTGACTCAAATTATGTCAATTAGCCTATCAGAAGCTTCTAAACCCATGACATCATTTTCGGGAATTTTCCAAGCTGTTTAATAAAGGCACAGTCAACTTAGTGTATGTAAACGTCTGACCCACTGTAATTGTGATACAGTGAATGATAAGTGAAATAATCTGTCAACAATTGTTGGAAAAATGACTTGTGTCATGCACAAAGTAGATGTCCTAACCAACTTGCCAAAACTATAGTTTGCTAACAAGACATTTGTGGAGTGGTTGAAAAACGAGTTTTAATGACTCCAACCTGAGTGTACTTCCGACTTCAACTGAAACTTCCGCATTTGTAGCAGATTGAGGGAAGATAATCTTCTGAGTTTCTCAGTTTCAGGTTCAGTGCCGTATACACTGCAGGAGACAACTAGTTAACTGTAGCTGGATGGAAACTGAAACTTTCCCTTGCCAGGTCAACTGACATGTTCCAGACATGTCCATCAGTCAGGTCAAAGGTCAGGACAAACAACAGGACAGAACAGTCAGCATAGCTGAGACAGACAAGTGGAACACACACACACACACACACGCACACACACTACCTCCACCATCTCCCAGACCACCCAGCCACAACTAATGAGTGAGCATTTAACAGCGGTGTCATCTTCGTCACCATGTGTTGTTTACAATGGCCTTGTCTTCTCTATAGGGACAGAGATTGAATAGAGTTTATGGATAGTATGTCTGTCTGGTCACTGAGCTATGAGGGGATTACAGCTGACCCGTCCCTCACTGACAGACAGCAGGCAGGTCACTGGTGAAACAGGTCACAGTCTGCCCAAGTTCAGGGAGAGAAAGAGAGAGAGATGGAGGGAGGAAGAAAGAGACAGAGGGAAGGGAGATCCCTAGTCAGTTGTAAAACTGAATGCATTCAACCGAAATGTGTCTTCCACATTTAACCCAACCCCTCTAAATCAGAGAGGTGCAGGGGACTGCCTTAGTCAACATCCACATCATCAGCGCCCTGCCTTGCTCAAGGGCAAAAATACAAATTTTTCCACCTTGCCGGCTCAGAGATTCAAACCAGCGACCTTTCGGTCCAATGCTCTGAATCGCTAGGCTACCTCTCACCCATAGAGAGAGAGAGAGAGCACAACCCCAGCTCATCAGATCATGGCCATGCTCAGTAGCCATAAAATGGAAGAAAATGGTCCGAAACAGAGTAAAACATGGGGGTACTATATGAGCTTTTTGTTTTCAGTTGCTCTGCATTTTGATGTATCTTAATGAACATGACCCAGGGTCACGACCAGCCAGGGGACAGGGGTTAGTCACCCCACAGATCAGAACCAGAACCACATGGATCAGCCTCTTCTCCCACTCAAACCGGGTGGAATATGGTTAGTAAGCTCTGACCCGAGAGACCACTTTCACTCTCCACTGGGGCTTGACAGATGCACGTTCACATTGGGTGGTCAGGCCGTTGCCGCCACCGCGGCTGTTTCTGGAATGACATCATTTATTTACCCAGCGGCAGGCGGCAGCCCCCTTCACTGTTTCAGATCAGATTGAGTCGTGTGCAGTGGCTTACGCCTCAAACCAAACTCATATTACTATGTGTGTGTGTGTGTCTGTGCGTGCGTGCATGCGTGCGTGCGTGTGCGTGCGTGCGGCTTACTTCTCATGCTAAACTCATATTACTTCATCTCCCTGGATGTAGAGATAATTACCTGGTTTAGGAATAATTCAACCCATATCCTCTGGTTTAACCAGCATCCTCTCCTCTGGCCGCCTGAACAAACACTAACACACACGTTCAGACCGACAAAGACACACACTGACACACTGACACACACACACACACACACACACACACACACACACACACACACACACACACACACACACACACACACACACACACACACACACACACACACACACACACACACACACAAGTTTAGACAGACAAAGCACACACTGTACTCATATGTTCAGTCCAACATAGCCACACACACGTACAGTCAATTACAGCCACACATATTGATCAGACAAAGTCACTCACATGTGGTTTTCAGTTTCAATTCTCTGTCTGTGCAGACAGTATGGGTGTGCTTGTGTCATCAACACTTGCTATTTACTCAACAACATGAACTGTTACATTATCCATAGGATATGCTGTCCTTGCTAATGCACCCCTGTGTGTGCGTGTGTTGACGTGAGAGAATAATTCATTCCGTAGGTGACGGAGGCGACAGCATCGTCCATCACACTAATGCAAGGAGAAAGGCTCATTGTATTCTGTAAACACACACGGACAAACACGGACACACACACATACCTCTGCTCTGACAGCCTTTCCTACAAATAGACCTGTCCATATTCCTACTGTTCTTCCGGGGGATGTAATCTTGAACAGAGTGACACTCAGTTAACCAGCTACATTGGGCCTGGGCTTGTACCACGCATATCTAATTCAGACGGACAGAGGGGACGGAGACTCAGCCTGCTGTAACTAGCAGTCAGCCAGTCAGCCAATCAGCCCATAAGGAGCCATGCTCACGTCTCAGGACCAGGTAAAGAGCAACACTTGAGCATGAACACACAGATGGTCTCTGCTCAGGATAGCCAGGGCTTTGGAAGATTACAAAAGAACACCAACATTAAAATAAAGCAGCGACTTTGAATAAATAACAGCCTTTAGTTGATTTGATTCCGAAGAAAAAGAGAGTTGAAGAAAAAAAGAGAGCAGGAATGAAAGGAGGATTCAAATGGAAATGTGAGTGTCAGATAGGGTTGCACATTTTGGGGAATATTCAGAAATGGAAACTTTCCGTGGGAATTAACGGGAATATATGGGAATTAACAGGAATATATGGGAATGAATGGAAATATATGCAAATTAATATTAATATCATTTAAATGTAGATGTTTTTTGCATTGGATATATTTACCATATCATATGGAGACAGAAACAAACATTTTACCTTATCATAAGTAGGCATAATTGCAAATGATTAAATCCTTCCAATAGAAATTTTAAAAAACGATTTAGTTACAAATGTAACTTTAATTAAATGAGTTGAATCTTCACATGGGATGATTTCACTGAACAACAAAAGAAAGGAAATATTGAATGATCCCCAATGATCCATCGCATCTCCCAAAAACTTAAGGTTTGGTTGTCTTCCTCTCCGTCTTCTATGTCTTCTCCCTGGACCTCCTCAATGTCCACCTCTTGAACATCAGACTCTGAGGCCTCATCTTCACTGTCACCTTCCAACCTTGTTGAGGATGCGTTGTTGTCAGGCTCAAAAAGCCTCAAATTTGCCCGGATGGCCACCAATTTGTCAACCCTTTTATTGGTCAGTCTGTTGTGTGTGTTCCCAAACAAGGACCAGTTGCGCTCTGAGGTGGCTGATGTTAGTGGGATTTGGAGGACGATGGAGGCAACAGGGGAAAGAGCCTCAGATCCACAAAGTCCCTTCCAACAGGTGGCTGATGAGATATGTTGGTACGACTGCCTTACTGCATCTCCATCCCAAAGCCCTTGCTTGGAAGTGTACTTCACCAGACTGCCAAGAACCTTTCCCTCATTCAGGCCAAAGTGGCGAGACACGGTAGTGATGACACCATAGACCTTGTTGATCTCTGCACCAGACAGGATGCTCTTGCCAGCATACTTGGGGTCCAACATGTACGCTGCCGCGTGTATGGGCTTCAGGCAGAAGTCTTCACGCTTTTTGATGTATTTCAGAATTGCGGTTTCCTCTGCTTGGAGGAACAGTGAAGTGGGCAGGGCAGTATGGATTTCTTCTCTTACATCTGCAAGCAGAGTCTGAACATCAGACAGGATGGCATTGTCTCCCTCAATCCATGCAATGGCTACTGCTATAGGTTTCAGGAGTTTCAGGCTGCTTACCACTCTCTCCCAAAATACATCCTCCAGGAGGATCCTCTTGATGGGTCTGTCCATATCGGCAGACTGTGATATGGACATTTTTTGGAAAGACTCCTTTCCCTCCAGGAGACTGTCAAACATGATGACAACACCACCCCAACGGGTGATGCTGGGCAGCTTCAATGTGGTGCTCTTATTCTTCTCACTTTGCTTGGTGAGGTAGATTGCTGTTAATACTTGATGACCACTCACATACATAACAATTTCCTTGGCTCTCTTGTAGAGTGTATCCATTGTTTTCAGTGCCATGATGTCTTTGAGGAGGAGATTCAATGCCTGTGGTCCAAGGTCATTGATGACTGCCTTCAGCTCATCTGCAATGTAGGGACCGGTGTGTCTGTTGTTCCTTGTGTCTGTGCTCTTGTAGAATACTGGTTGAGTGGTGGAGATGATGTAGTTAATTATTCCTTTCCCACGAACATTCGACCACCCATCAGAGATGATTGCAATACAGTCTGCTTTCTCTATGATTTGCTTGACCTTCACTTGAACTCTGTTGAACTCTACATCCAGCGAATGAGTAGCTAAAGCATGTCTGGTTGGAGGGGTGTATGCTGGGCGAAGAAAATTCAGAAATCTCTTCCAATACACATTGCCTGTGAGCATCAGACGTGAACCAGTTGCATACACAGCTCGAGCAAGACATTCATCAGCATTTCTCTGACCAACATCCTCCATTGAGTAAAAAAACGTCTGATTCCAGGAGGACCATGAGCTGTTGCTATCGAAATAGAAGTTGAGGGACTTTGTCAGAGGTTGCTTGTTGTGAGTGCTGAGGGAACTTTATGCACTTGGCCAGATGATTCTGCATCTTTGTTGCATTCTTTACATATGATTTGGCACAGTATTGCAAATGTACACAGCTTTACATTAGCTGCACTGAAATGTCTCCACACATCAGATAGTGCCCGTGGCATTTTCCTGTAAAGATTAGAAAAAAATGAGTAAAAAAGAAAACAAAATTCCATGTACAGATAAATAGTTAAAGCAGTTAGATTAAACAACTCCTTTGTAAGACAAATGTTTTAAAATGAAACATATGGAAACAGGTGAATTAACACTCCTCAGTTAGCAGGCTCAAGCAAGCTAAAACTCACATGGTAGCAAAAACTAACTAGCAGAAATGATTAACAAGTTAGAAATTATTTAGACACACTTTGCTGTAGGCTACTATTTACTAGTTAACAAAAAATCATGTATGTCATATAAAATATATTCACACCACCCAGTATGGTAATCAAAACTTACAAGAAAGCATGTAGTCCTTGGCTCAGAGAGTGTAGTAGTGTGGGCTCAACAGCATCTCATTATGTGCAAGATCATGAGAATCAGCTGTACATGTGATGGAAGAATGCAATGTGCATACAGAGGGTTGCAATTCCATTGAATTGGGGATAGTTTAACCAAAATATGCCACAAGTCCTAGAACTGCCTTATGTGTATCCCACAAAAAAAGTTCACTGTTATAAGCTAACTTTTTTGATGAATTTAAGCAAAATTCCCCAAATTCCCGGGCTTAACTTCCCATGGAAAATTTCCAGAAATATTCAGGAAATTTACTGGAAAGTTTTCGACCCTTTGCAACCCTAGTGTCAGCCTAACTCTGACAGATGGAGCTGTTTACTACGCTAACTGACCGTCTAGATGCCAGGCCAAGCAGACTGGTGGACATTTTTCCAGGTGTATTTCTCATTCTGTCTTTTATTCCTTTAGCTGACAGCAGAGTACACAGACACACAACAGGACGAGACAAGATTGGGGTGGGAGAAAATATAAACAGCTAAATTTGACGTGTTCAATTCCTCACATGTATGCTAATCATGTTCATAACGCCACAAAAGGCCAGTTAATGTTTGAACGTTCAAACACTAATTATTGCCATCTGGATTAGGAGAAACACATGCTGAATCAATAAAAAAGTGAAAAACTAATTGTGTGAATGTGTGGGCATTGGCATTGAGATGATCAGAGGTGTTATTACCTCAGAGAAATAATGATGATTATACAGTCAAGGTAAGACTGTAAGCCTAGTATAAGCACATCTCTGGCCTCCTCATGTGTACGGCTTACAGGGGCTGTGAGCTATGCTATTACCTACACAGGTGTGGTCCTCTTAAAACAGGGGATTCATAAGGTCTTCATAATGTGGAGAGAATAAGGAGAGGATAATCAGAACACAATATAGACCTGTCAGACTTTATCCCACCACCCCCTCCTTTCCCATCCTCTCCCCTTCTCCCCGCTCCTCTCTCCTCCTCATATCCGGACCACCTAGGCACCCCAGGGGTATTTGCTGAAGAAAACCCTTATCTCCACTGGATAACATTTTAATTTTACCCCAGACAGTCAGATCCCCATTTCTCCCCCAACCCTCCTTCGCTTCCCCTTACCACTCCTCTCCCCAAACACCCTTCCACCCCTTGCTCCTCCCCTCCTATCCTTCTCCGATCCACATTCTACCTGCTAAAGGGCACATGACTCCTCCCCCACCCTAACTCTAAACCTATCCCCTAAAGGTGTCTGCATGCTTCCCATCCAAAACAGTTCAAAAAGTTTGTGCACAATATGACATTTTGAGACGTTTTTGTTCGTTTTGATCTTCGGAAAGATTCTTTGGGCTGTTTCGTGCACACAACTATTATTTTTCGAGGTGAGCCAAAGTTGGTAGCCGAAGTCTACGCCCTTTAGTCGGTGACTGGTCAACAGTAGGGATTCTTCATGAAGTGTTTGTTGTCATTCAACGAGAGACTAATCGTTTTTCATGCACATTTTTTCCACTTGAGAAATGCTGAACCAAACATCTTAGCTAGATGTAACATTGCGCGACTAAAATCTCCTTAGCAAAAACTTCCAAAATAATGAGGCCATGTAGCCTATAGTACATAACATTTTGTGTGTATTTACAAGTGAAGTAAACTCTCTTATTAAAAGTGTTAAATTCCTCAAATGTATGCTAATCATATTCATAACACCACAAAAGGCCAGTTAATGTTTGAACGTCCAAACACTAATTATTGCCATCTGGATTATGAGAAACACATGCTGAATCAATAAAAAAGTGAAAAACAAATTGTGTGAATGTGTGGGCATTGGCATTGAGATGATCAGAGGTGTTATTACCTCAGAGAAATAATGATGATTATACAGTCAAGGTAAGACTGTAAGCCTAGTATAAGCACATCTCTGGCCTCCTCGTGTGTACGGCTTACAGGGGCTGTGAGCTATGCTATTACCTACACAGGTGTGATCCTCTTAAAACAGGGGATTCATAAGGTCTTCATAATGTGGAGAGAATAAGGAGAGGATAATCAGAACACAATATAGACCTGTCAGACTTTATCCCACCACCCCCTCCTTTCCCATCCTCTCCTCTCCTCCATGCCTCTGCCTCCTGTCCTCTCCCCTTTCCTCTCCTCTCCAAATCTCCTCCTCTTCCCTCTCCTCCTCATATCTGGACCACCTAGGTACCCCAGGGGTGTTTGCTGAAGAAAACCCTTATCTCCACTGGATAACATTTCAATTTTACCCCAGACAGTCAGACAGCCCCCTCCCCCTTCCTCCCCCGGCCCCCCTTCCACCCTTCCTGTCCCCTTACCTCTCCTCCCCCCAAATCACCATCCACCACTTGCTCCTGTGAGGACAGATGCTGGGAGACGAGAAGCAAGTAGATGGAGTGAATATTTAATAAATAACAGACATTAAACAAAACACAGACAGCGTCTGGACAGGGGAAACATAACGACATTAATGCTGACACTTGGATCAAACTGAGGAACAGACAGATAAAGATGAGGCAATCAATAAAGTGATGGAGTCTAGGTGAGTCCAATGAAGCGCTGATGCGCGTAACGATGGTGACAGGTGTGCGTAATGATGGGCAGCCTGGCACCAACGAGCGCCAGAGAGGAGGAGCGGGAGCAGGCGTGATAGTACCCCCCCTCTAAGGGCGCCACCCGGCGTCCCACCTGGGCGAGCCTGACGGGCAGGCCGAGACATGGGAGCCTGACGTGCCGGCTGAGGCATGACGTGGGATGGGAGCCTGCCGAGCCAACCGAGGCAAGAAAACCTCTCGAGCCAGCTAAGGCATGAAAGCCTGATGAGCCAGCTGAGGCATCCCCGGTTCCTAAGGCAGCGGCACCCGGACCCGACGTCAACAACCAAAACAAAAAACTCCCTGATGCTTGCAATATTGGTGTCAGCATTCTGTGAGGACAGACACTGGAAGACGAGAAGCAAGTACAGGGAGTTAATATTTAATAACACAACACGGACAGCGTCTGGACAGGGGAAACATAACGACATTAATGCTGACACTGTAATCAAACTGAGGAACAGACAGATATAGAGGAGTCAATCAATAAAGCGATGGAGTCCAGGTGAGTCCAATGAAGCGCTGATGTGCGTAACGATGGTGACATGTGTGCGTAATGATGGGCAGCAGGCGTGACAGCTCCTCCCCTCCTATCCTTCTCCGATCCACATTCTACCTGCTAAAGGGCACATGACTCCTCCCCCACCCTAACTCTAAACCTATCCCCTAAAGGTGTCTGCATGCTTCCCATCCAAAACAGTTCAAACAGTTTGTGCACATTATGTCATTTTGAGACGTTTTTGTTCGTTTTGATCTTCGGAAAGATTCTTTGGGCTGTTTCGTGCACACAACTATTATTCTCGAGGTGAGCCGAAGTTGGTAGCCGAAGTCTACGCCCTTTCGTCGGTGACTGGTCAACAGTAGGGATTCTTCATGAAGTGTTCGTTGTCATTCAACGAGAGACTAATCATTTTCATGTAAACTTTTTCCACTTGAGAAATGCTGGACCAAACATCTTAGTTAGATGTAACATTGCACGACTAAAATCTCCTTAGCAAAAACTTCACAATTAATGACAGATTTCTTAAGTTATCTTAGATTCATTATTTTTTTGTTGTTGATCAAATGTTTTTATTAATTTTAATAAGGTATACATGGGACAGAAAAACAAGTGACAAAACCGAACAAGACAAACAGTTCCCATCCCACCCCCGTCCCACAGGACTTCCCCAATCCAAAATTAGATTAGTGGTTCACAATAGCAGTCTTTTTACAGTCATACCTTGATGAAAGAGCAAATATGTTTCCCCATGCATGCGTCCTACAGATATTTCCATGTTTATAATGTCCATGAATGACAGCAGCCCCTGCTGTCTGCTTAAAGAATGAGGAGCCTGCCAACATGAGGCTAGAATATTCTTGGCTGCTGTTAATCCAGCCAGCCGAATACGTCCCTGTTTGACAGATAGGTCTGAAGTAGTGTCATCGTTTAAAATGTAAAAAAATTGTGAACACGATACATTTCTACCCATTATGTCAGAAAGACAAACACAGAAATGTAAAACCAGGCATTCCCAAACCACATGAAAAAAATTGAGGGCACAGTGAGCAATTTGAGGTTTGTCTAGTTTTCATCTAAGATTCATTCTGACTATTTTAAGGAAGTGTATACTGGCTTCGGTGTCTCAAGATCGGCTAACAGTACTATTGCCACTCTTTTCTAATTTTTCAAGCGAAGGTCTTTTAAGAGAGTATGCGAGCACACTCGTTCAGTTCACTTAGCCGAGTTTGGCTAGGCTCCAGTCGAGCCGAAGCATGCGGAAGGCTTAAGCCTAGAATAGCCCTTTTCCTTGTGGGGACCGGTGAAATGTCCCCACTTGTCTGAATTTTCCTGGTTTTACTATTTTTTTCAAACACACACACCCACACACACTTATCCCCGACAGCCCTTGGCAAAAACAACCAAACTGCTTTGTCTCTTTGTCTTCACACCTGACCCCTGACTCTGCTACTGCTTTCTGAAGACTGATCCCGGACAGTGCTGGACTGTGCTTTTCAACTTGTCCCGGTCCCACCTGCCTATTGGACAGATGCCCTGAGGAGACGCAGCTAAGCAGGGTCAAAAGTGGTGATGGACAGTCAAATGTCCCAATCAGAGGTCACTGGGTGTGGCATGTAACTGGAGAGCTCCAGAGGTGCAAACAGGGTAGCCTATAAACAACGGGGACCCATCCGCTGCCTCTGCTCTCTGCAGGGTCAGGGAGTCAGGAAGAGTTGGAGGCAGGTGACTACTTGTTTCAATAGTTAGAGGGCTGTTAGTTCGTGGTCAGGAGAGGGACTGTAAGGTTTTTCTAAAGGTATGCAAACATTTACTACAGTGTGCATTAATGAACATGGTCACGTCCAGCCAGGGGTCAGAAGATAAAGGTCACCCCATGGATCAGAACCACAGGGAACAGCCTCTACTCACACAGGGTAGAATGTGTTTAGTATGTGTTCAGTAAGTTCCGACAGGAGAGACCGCATTCACTCTCCACACGTTCACATTGGGTGGTCACACGTTCACGCGCATGCGTCTGTGTGTGTCTGTGCGTGCGTGTGGCTTACTTCTCATACTAAACTCATATTGCTTCATCTCCCTGGATGTAGAGATAATTACCTGGTTTAGGAATAATTCAACCCATTTCCTTTGGTTTAACCAGCATCCTCTCCTCTGGCCGCCTGCACAAACACTAACACACACGTTCAGACCGACAAACACACACATGTTTAGACAGACAAAGCACATACCTTACACATATGTTCAGTCCAACATAGCCACACACACGTACAGTCAATTACAGCCACACATATTGATCAGACAAAGTCACTCACATGTGGTTTTCAGTTTCAATTCTCTGTCTGTGCAGACAGTATGGGTGTGCTTGTGTCATCAACACTTGCTATTTACTCAACAACATGAACTGTTACATTATCCATAGGATATGCTGTCCTTGCTGTGTGTGTGCGTGCGTGCGTGCGTTGACGTGTCATTCCCTAGGTGACAGAGGTGACAGCTTCGTCCATCACACTAATGCAAGGCAAAGGCTCATTGTATTCAGTAAACGCACATACCTCTGCTCTGACGGCCTATTTCCTACAAATAGACCTGTCCATATTCCTACTGTTCTTCCGGGGGATGTAATCTTGAACAGAGTGACACTCAGTTAACCAGCTACATTGGGCCTGGGCTCGTACCACGCATATCTAATTCAGACGGACAGAGGGGACGGAGACCCTGCTGTAACTAGCAGCCAGCCAGTCAACCAGTCAGTCAGTCAGTCAGCCAGCCAGTCAGTCAGTCAGCCCAGCCCACTCACGTCTCAGGACCAGGAAAAGAGCAACACATGGCATAAACACCCACAGGCTCTCTGCTCAGGATAGCCAGGGCTTTGGAAGATTACAACAGAACACTGACATTCATATAAAGCAGCGGCTTTGAATAAATAACAGCCTTTAGTTGATTTGCTCTCAGCTCACACACACTTGCCCATGGAGCTCTGTGGGGACGGGATACAGCATGGCAACGATGGGGATAAAGCAAGGTAACAATGGGGATAGCTTTAATTCGGTCACGGATCATTAGAATAGCACTGCTGGAGATTGGCTTCTCTTCGTTCAGGGAAGCAGCAGAGATACCTTTGGTTTTTAGCTGCAAACAAACAAATAGGCTTCACAACACATAGTAAATAGCCCATACACCAACTGTACTGGGCTGGCTCAGATATTGTCTTGTCACATTGGTTTTTACATCATGGTTCCAGTGAGTATCATAGATGGATGAGCCGGCTAGTGAAGTATAAGCATTCAGCTTGGCTACATAGTGTGAAAAGTTGGACAATTACACAGTAACGGAATTGCGCTAAGACTCCGATTTTTCTATTAAAATGTATGCTAAACAAAAACCATTGATTTCAAAGTTTAACAAACCATACAACTCTATGCACAAGGACTACTTTTAACAATTTACAATGCACATTTTACAAAAACACATTTACTGGAAGAACTGTGCAGATGCAAAGTTTGGTAACAGAATTTGGGTAAAATATTTTTTTTGTGTCCACGCTTTACAAAAAGTCTTAAATATCTGCTCCAAATGAAGATGCAACGATATCTGCAGAAAGAATGGGGTGTCAGCTATGACATGACACATAGACTTTGAAATAATCTATTTCGGTTATTGAACTATAGTAAGTGAAGTGGATTTACACCCGGTAACGGAATTTCCTCATGGGTCCCAGATCTGTATTACACAGAAAATAATAATTATGGATAAGAAATGTAATTATCTTCATGGTGATGTATCCTAAATAGGTACACTAAGGTATAAACATGCAATATCCTCCTTTGCATATTTGGGTATTATTCTACACACATATTCTACACAAGACCACATTTGGTTGGTCCGGACAGAACCAAATCTGAACCAATCATAGACGTCTATGTTGCACAAGTTTGGACATCAAAGTACAGCACAGTAGAGCTCAGTTGAGTTCAGTACAGCACAGCATATAACAGCAAAGTTGAGTAGAGTCGAGTTCAGTACAGTACAGTCAAGTACAGTAAAGTTTAGTTCAGTACAGTACAATACAGTACATTATAGTTTACTCAACTCTAGTGCATTCTACTGTATACAGTAATGAACTATACTCTACTTTTCTTTACTGTACTGTGCTGTACTGTCCAAACTTGTGAACCCAGCTGTTGTTTGTGACTACTATGATTTCCATTGTAGCCAATTCAAGTGCAGAAATTCAGTTAAAGATTTCCTTTACCAATTTTGAGTTTCACCACTTATAAATTCATAAACAAAATTGATATCAGTAAAAAACCCGATAACTAACTTTTACTATCCTCCGTCCTCATAAGGGAGATAAATTAGAAAATATCTTAAAGATATATGGGTTTTTGGAATTACAAGGCACAAGGCAATGTTTCTTAACCTTACAGTAGGCAGACAAATGTCTCCAAAACTAAATATAATATTCTTATACATTTTAAGACTTTTTTCTGGGAGACGTTTTCTAAGAACTATTTTCCATCTGTTTGACAAGAAATCAAAGCCTTTGCTTATTCCAAATGGTTGAAAAATGCTATGTTTTAATTAGGAAAAATATATAGACTCTTAGCTTTAATTCCACACCTAATTTGACATGCTCTTATGAACTTCACATGCTGGTGCTCATGGGTCCTTTTACATGGAAATGACCAGGGTGTTAGTGTGGGTCTAACTTTTTTCAAAATGCCAACTGACTTTTGGCAGACTGAGTACCTATCAGACAGGGATGCTAGGTGACCTTTCTCTCCCCTTCACAAACACACTGGCCTATTAGAGGGGCGTGACTCAGCATAATCTCTCCACCGACAGACAGACAGAAGGTGCCGACACGCACACACGTACCAACCACAGGAGGATGGTGGCACCTTAATTGGGGAGGACGGAGCGGAATTAGTGGAATGGTATAAAAATATCAAACATATGGTTCAATATATGGTTCAAGACATCATTTTAAACCGTCCTCCCCTCAGCAGCCTCCTGTGGTACCAACGCACACACGCACGCACACGCACACACACACACACATGTGTCTCTTTGAGTTGAAGAAAAAAAGAGAGCAGGAATGAAAGAGGGATTCAAATGGAAATGTGAGTGTCAGGCTAACTCTGACAGGTGGAGCTGTTTGCTACACTAACTGACCGTCTAGCTGCCAGGCCAAGCAGACTGGTGGACATTTTTCTAGATGTATTTCTCTATCTGTCTTTTCTTCCTCTAGCTGACAGCAGAGTACACAGACACACAACAGGACAAGACGTGATTGGGGTGGGAGAAAATATAAACGGCTCAATTTGACGGGTCAGTACTTCTTAGCCAATGCAATATAGTGAGAGTTGTCTCAGTGTGGTGCCATTTTGGTTCAATACGTTGGGTGAGTGAGTCCATGTCCATCCTGGTCCATGAGGCTGGCGTGTCTCTACTATGGTTAAATGATATCTCATGCTATTTTCAAATCGATTAGCTAACGTTTAATTGATTACGTGATTGAATTAACCTTTTCTCAATAGGGGGTGCTGTTTTCACTTTGTAAAAATTCGTTCCCAAATTAAACTGCCTCGTACTCAATTCTTGCTCGTACAATATGCATATTATTATTACTATTGGATAGAAAACACTCTCTAGTTTCTAAAACCGTTTGAATTATATCTGTGAGTAAAACAGAACTCAAGTTGGAGCAAACTTCCTGTCAGGAAGTGAGAAATCTGAAATCAGGCAATCTGTTCCAGGGTCAGTTTATTAATTTGCATGTATTCTATTGGTCGACATGCACTGCATACGCCTTCCCCAAGATGTCAGCAAGCAGTGAGAATTGGAATGGAGTTGCTAGGCAGATCTGAGGCCATATAAATGGTCTTGGAACGTGGGGTGCACTCTTTTCAACGTTCGCCATGACGTGAGACAGACCTCAGGATTGCATTCGGAAAAGCTCTCGTTATAGGCCTTAGATATATCCGGCTCTGATTTTATTCGATATAGGTGTTAAAGACATCATAATGTAGTTATTTTAAACCGAGTTATATCAGTTTATATCAGTATATTGCGATTTTCGGATATTTCTTTGTGCTGCGTTATAGTGAGTTGGGCACGTCTGGGCCACATAGCTAATGTTTGCTGCTAATTCCTAAGTTGAAGACGGCAATCTACAACCGAGCAACGATGATTCTGGACAAAGGACAACTTGTCCAAGATTCTGATGGAAGCTCATCAAAAAGTAAGAACTATTTATGAAGTTAATTCGTTGTTCTGTTGAAAAATGTTGACCTACTATTCCGCCATTAATTTTGGTGCGGTCTCGCTTTAACGCACGCTGTATGTCGTAGTAACGTTAATTTTAAAAATCTAACACAGCGGTTGCATTAAGAACTAATGTATCTTTCATTTGCTGTCCAACCTGTATTTTTTAGTCAAGTTTATGATTAGTTATTGATTAGATTAGGTGCCTCTCCCAAGATTTCTCCCGACATTTTCTTTGCAGCTTGGCTACTATTCTTATTGTATAACCACGATTTGTGCCGCTAAATATGCACATTTTCGAACAAACTCTATATGTATTGTGTAATATGATGTTATAGGACTGTCATCTGAAGAAGTTTGAGAAGGTTAGTGAAAAAATTAATATATTTTGCTGGTTTATTTGTTATCGCTATTGTTGGCCTGAATCAATGCTGTTGTGTGGTTGGCTATTGTAGTAAGCTAATATAATGCTATATTGTGTTTTCGCTGTAAAACACTTAAAAAATCTGTAATATTGGCTGGATTCACAAGATCTTTGTCTTTCATTTGCTGTACACTGTGTATTTTTCATAATGTTTTATGATGAGTATTTAGGTAATTCACGTTGCTCTCTGTAGTTATTCTAGTTGCTTTGGTGAGAGTTGTGATGGTGGCTGCAATGTAAAACTATGATTTATACCTGAAGTATGCACATTTTTCTAACAAAACATATGCTATACAATAAATATGTTATCAGACTGTCATCTGATGAAGTTGTTTCTTGGTTAGTGACTATTTATATCTTTATTTGGTCGAATTTGTGATAGCTACCTATGCAGTAAAAAAAATGGTGGAGAAAAAAAAGTTGTGTCTTTTGCTATCGTGGTTAGCTAATAGAAATACATATTGTGTCTTCCCTGTAAAACATTTAAAAAATCAGAAATGATGGCTGGATTCACAAGATGTGTATCTTTCATCTGGTGTCTTGGACTTGTGATTTCATGATATTTAGATGCTAGTATTTACTTGTGGCGCTATGCTAGGCTATGCTAGTCAGCTTTTTTACTGATGAGGGTGCTCCCGGATCCGGGATTGTGACCAAGTAGAAGTTAAACCATGCAACAATTAAACCATTAATAACCTGGAGCACCACGGAAGCATTAGTTTATATAGAGCAGTTATCTCCCGAATCCACTCTTAAAGATCTGAAGATCTTTTATATCAATAGCAGTCAATCAGTCATTAATTATTCTTTACCTAATATCAGTCTCATCTGAACGTTGTAAAAGTCTTGGTTATCTGCACGAACCCAGCCTTTACTTATGAATCATCCATACACAAATTGGCTCAATTACTTATTTACTAACTAATTAAACAATTACAGAATATACAATACATAATAACATTATACAGTACATATGGTAAAAGGGGTTGGTTTACCATTTCCAACCAAAGTCTATTCATTCGGGCGTGGCTACTGACTTAGTTCAACTTTACATTGAGGCCAATTCTCTCATTTTAAAGGTTAACATCACATTACATCATTTCGCAAATAGTTTCATCTTTACTCATTCATTTTATACAAGAATTAGATGCAAGCCTCATAACTGAGGAACCTGTATAAACAGAGTTAGGGTAATGTGGCTGTATTGTCTTTCATGAGGACATGAACATGAAACAAAATGTACCCGGTCGTAACTGGCTTCTCCACCGACCGTTTACACATTCTCTAAAATAGGAATATTGTTCAATTCTCAAATTCTGGGACATAGAATCTGGCATAAAACTGCCCCCCCCCCCCCCTCCTAACAGGGTTGTTCACATCTCTGCTAGCCAATTCACTGAAAGGGCTAGCGTCATGACAAGGCCATGTAACCTGTACATAATATTGTGTGTGTATTTACAAGTGAAGCAAACGCTTGTATTAAACGTGTTCAATTCCTCAAATGTATGCTAATCATATTCATAACACCACAAAAGGCCAGTTAATGTTTGAACGTCCAAACACTAATTATTGCCATCTGGATTATGAGAAACACATGCTGAATCAATAAAAAAGTGAAAAACTAATTGTGTGAATGTGTAGGCATTGGCATTGAGATGATCAGAGGTGTTATTACCTCAGAGAAATAATGATGATTATACAGTCAAGGTAAGACTGTAAGCCTAGTATAAGCACATCTCTGGCCTCCTCGTGTGTACGGCTTACAGGGGCTGTGAGCTATGCTATTACCTACACAGGTGTGATCCTCTTAAAACAGGGGATTCATAAGGTCTTCATAATGTGGAGAGAATAAGGAGAGGATAATCAGAACACAATATAGACCTGTCAGACTTTATCCCACCACCCCCTCCTTTCCCATCCTCTCCTCTACTCTCCTCTCCTCTCACCCATTTCCTCCTCTCTTCTGCCTCCTCTACCCCCTACCCTTCTCCCCCTTCCTCTCCTCTCCCCTCTCCTCCTCTCCTCCTCATATCTGGACCACCTAGGCACCCCAGGGGTGTTCGCTGAAGAAAACCTTTATCTCCACTGGATAACATTTACATTTTACCCCAGACAGTCAGACAGCCCCCCCAATCCCCGTCCACCCCTCCCTTCCCCTCCCCCCAAACATATACCCCTCCCTTCCCCTTCCCTATCCTCCACCCTAACCCCCTTCCATCGCTTGCTCTGCCCCTACTATCCTTCTCTGCTCCACCTGCAACCTGCTAAAGGACACACAGACCCCCTCCAAGGACCTGCTGCCAGGCCAACAGGGTTGCAGGTGCGCCTCCATCGATACCCAAGCTGGCGACAGGCCATCCCACTACTGGGTCTCTCCCCTCTTTTCACTCTTTCCTCTCTACCCCTCTCTCTTTGTGTCTGTGTATTCAAGGGGTGTACTGGATGGATGCAGGGGGCAGAGAGGGCTGGGGTTTTGGGGGGAATCTTACAGATGTGAGGAGAGCAGACAGCCCCAATTTTCTCTTTGGCAAAACAGACAATCAATAAAATGCTTTTATACAGTATCTCTCTCTCCCATGCTATCTGTCCTCCTAGGATGCTTTGTGTAAGATTCCCTGCCTGGGGCATACTCCCTACACACACAGATTCACACAGACATACAAACACACAGACGCACACGCAACCACACACTTGTCCTCGACAGCCCTCGGCAAAACAAACCGAACCTCTTTGTCTCTTTGTCTTCACACCTGACTTCTGACTCTACCAACCTCCGTCTCGCTCTCTCTCTCTATCTTTCTCCCTCTCTTTCTCTCTCCCATCATCTCATCTCAGTAATTGTCTGCATTAACTCGTTTCAGAGGATGAATGAATATGAATTCATCACATTAACACTCCACTTCAATTCTGCCGATGGGGGGAATTATGGAGGACAGATGAGCTGATTAAGGGATTCATGAGACCTCACACAGCTATAAAATATTGATGCAGTCAGGCTCTGAGTCCTGTTCAGAAATATATCTATCAATCTATCTACCATCCTTATTAATCCCTAATCACTGGTTCCTTAAATAAGCAGCTAGCGGAAGAATTGAATAGCTATCTGACCCACAGACCTCATACTGATTAAATCAAGACCCAAAGGTTACTGCTCAAGTACACAAGTACACAGTAAACGCAGTCAATTGGTCAGTCAACAATGATTCAGATCGCATCGCATCATTCAGATAGGTACTGCATAACCTTTCTAGGACACACGTTCCGCTAGCGGAACCCCCCCACAACATTCCGCTGAAAAGGCAGCGCGGGAAATTCAAAAATATTTTTTAGAATTATGTAACTTTCACACATTAACAAGTCCAATACAGCAAATGAAAGATAAACCTCTTGTTAATCTACCCATCGTGTCCGATTTAAAAAATGCTTTACAGCGAAAACAAAACATATGATTACGTTAGATCACCGCCAAGTCCAAAAAACACACAGCCATTTTCCCAGCCAAAGATAGAGTCCTAAAAAGCAGAAATAGAGATAAAATGAATCACTAACCTTTGATGATCTTCATCAGATGACACTCATAGGACATCATGTTACACAATACATGTATGTTTTGTTCGATAATGTGCATATTTATATCCAAAAATCTTAGTTTACATTGGCGCCATGTTCAGAAATGCCTCCAAAATATCCGGAGAAATTGCAGAGAGCCACATCTAATAACAGAAATACTCATCATACACTTTGATGAAAGATACATGTTTTACATAGAATTAAAGATACACTTGTTCTTAATGCAACTGCTGTGTCAGATTTCAAAAAAACTTTACGGAAAAAGCACACCATGCAATAATCTGAGACAGCGCTCAGATATAAAAAACATTTCTCCGCCATGTTGGAGTCAACAGAAATACGAAATTACATCATAAATATTCCCTTACCTTTGATGATCTTCATCAGAATGCACTCCCAGGAATCCTAGTTCCACAATAAATTGTTGTTTTGTTCGATAATGTCAATTATTTATGTCCAAGTAGCTACTTTTGCTAGCGCGTTTAGTACACATATCCAAACGCTCGTGCAAGTCCCGCATAACGTCGGACGAAAACTTCAAAATGTTATATTACAGGTCGAATAAACTGGTCAAACTAAGTAGAAAATCAATCTTCAGGATGTTGTTATCATATATATCCAATAACGTTCCAACCGGAGCATTCCTTCGTGTCTGTAGAAGTAATGGAACGAAAGGCAATATCATGTGGAATGCGTGTGACCAGGAACTGGCAATCTGCCAGACCACTGACTCATTCCCCTCTCATCCGGCCCCACAACACAGTATAAGCTTCATTCAACGTTCTACAAACTGTTGACATCTAGTGGAATGCGTAGGAAGTGCAAACAGATCCATATCTTATTGGGATTTGAACAGGCGATGAGTTGAATATCGACCAGCCTCAGAATTTCCACTTCCTGTTTGGAAGTTTGCCTGCCATATGAGTTCTGTTATACTCACAGACATAATTCAAACAGTTTTAGAAACTTCAGAGTGTTTTCTATCCAATAGTAATAATAATATGCATATATTAGCATCTGGGACAGAGTAGGAGGCAGTTCAATTTGGCACGCTATTCATCCAAATTGAAAATGCTGCCCCCTATCCCTAAAAAGCAGTGTTGATGTCTCTGAGGGGTCTTTAGCCTGGTTTGCTAACTACCTCTCTTAAAGAGTGTAATGTATAAAGTCAGAACATCTGCTGTCTCAGCCACTGCCTGTCACCAAGGGAGTACCCCAAGGGTCGATCCTAGGCCCCACACTCTTCTCAATTTACATCAACAACATAGCTCAGACAGTAGGAAGCTCTCTCATCCATTTATATGCAGATGATACAGTCTTATACTCAGAAGGTCCTTCCCTGGATTTTGTGTTAAACGTTCTACAACAAAGCTTTCTTAGTGTCCAACAAGCTTTCTCTGCTCTTAACCTTGTTCTGAACACCTGCAAAACAAAGGTCTTGTGGTTTGGTAAGAAGAATTCCCCTCTCCCCACCAATGTGATTACTACCTCTGAGGGTTTAGAGCTTGAGGTAGTCACCTCATAGCAAGTACTTGGGAGTATTGCTTGATGGTACACTGTCCTTCTCTCAGCACATATCCAAGCTGCAGGCTATGGTTAAATCTAGACATGGTTTCCTCTATCGTAATCACTCCTCTTTCACCCCAGCTGCCAAACCAACCCTGTTTCAGATGACCATCCTACTCATGCTAGATTATAGAGACATAATTTATAGATCGGCAGGTAAGAGTGCTCTCGAGCGGCTAGATGTTCTTTACCATTTGGCCATTAGATTTGCGACCAATGCTCCTTATAGGACACATCACTGCACTCTATACTCCTCTGTAAACTGGTCATCTCTGTATACCCGTTGCAAGACCCACTGGTTGATGCTTATTTATAAAACCCTCTTCGGCCTCACTCCCCCCTATCTGAGATATCTACTGCAGCCCTCATCCTCCACATACAACACCCGTTCTGCCAGTCACATTCTATTAAAGGTCCCCAAAGCACACACATCCCTGGGTCGCTCCTCTTTTCAGTTCGCTCAAACTGGACAGTTTTATCTCAATCTCTTCATTCAAAGACTCAATCATGGACACTCTTACTGACAGTTGTGGCTGCTTTGCGTGATGTATTGTTGTCTCTACCTTCTTGCCCTTTGTGCTGTTGTCTGTGCCCAATAATGTTTGTACCATGTTTTGTGCTGCCACCATGTTGTGCTGCTGCCATGTTGTGTTGCTACCGTGTTGTTGTCATGTGTTGCTGCCATGATGTGTTGTTGTCTTTGGTCTCTCTTTATGTTGTGTTGTGGTGTCTCTCTTGTCGTGATGTGTGTTTTAGACTATATATTTTTTTTCAATCCCAGCCCCCGTCCCTGCAGGAGGATTTTTGCCTTTTGGTAGGCCGTCATTGTAAATACGAATTTGTTCTTAACTGACTTGCCTAGTTAAATAAAGGTTAAATAAATAATTCTAATTAATTAACTAAAAAGTGCTCAAAGTGGGACTGTTTCCTATTGGTTCACAACTGAGAGGAGATGGAAATGTTGTGTATCAGAGACAGCATAGACATATTGTGCACGTACGTACACACGCACACAAACACACAGCTGACTCACCAGGAATATCCTCTCCAGCTGATCCTGGATATCCTTCATCCCAGGGAAAGCTGCCACTCCTTGGATCATCTCGATGAAGATGCAGCCCACACCCCTGGGGAGACACAGACAGCATCCCCATTAGAGACACACAGACAGCATCCACATTAGAGACAGACAGTATCCCCATTAGAGACAGACAGTATCCCCATTAGAGACAGACAGACAGCATCCCCATTAGAGACACACAGACAGCATCCCCTTTAGAGACACACAGACAACATCCCCATTAGAGACAGACAGCATCCCCATTAGAGACAGACAGACAGCATCCCCATTAGAGACACACAGACAGCATCCCCATTAGAGACACACAGACAGCATCCCCATTAGAGACACACAGACAGCATCCCCATTAGAGACACACAGACAGCATCCCCATTAGAGACACACAGACAGCATCCCCATTAGAGACACACAGACAGCATCCCCATTAGAGACACACAGACGGCATCCCCATTAGAGACTCACAGACAGCATCAACAGAGTTGGAGAGCTCCAGAGCCATCAGCAGTAAACATTTGAACCCCTCTCTGAAGAATACTAGCCTCCACAACTACAATCCATCATTATTTCATCTATAGTGTACTCAAATGGCTTTGTAAAAGTGCACAGTATATTTTGAAAGGCAAATGGTTCACTCTTGGGAAATATCTTAATTTCCATCTAAATCTATGGTTGATGTCTTGATTTCCTAGAGGATTTAGCTCCAGTAAAGTGTTTGTTCAGAAAACTAACTCTTCTCTCTCCACTGGCCATCCCATTATCCAACGATCTGAGGTGGTGATGGTTGGATAATGGGATGCCCAGTGGAGAGAGAAGGAGAGAGGGATGGAGAAAGAGAGAGGTGGCCAGTTCTGGAGAGTGGTGTGTGTGTGTGTGTTTAAACAGGTGTCAGAGCCCATTTGTCAGAGAGCTATTGTTTCCTGACAGATTCACTTTCTGGCCCAGTGCACACCGCTCCCTCTCTCTTTCCCTCCATCTCTACATGACCCGGCTGAGCGGTCCTGAGGTTGAGCGGTCCTGAGCAGCCAAACAGCTAATGCAGAAAAAGAAAGTGGGGTAAACAGAAAGAAAGAAAAAAGAAAGAAAGAAAGAAAGAAAGAGAAAGGAAAAAAGAAAGGAAAACCACCAGCATCACTTTCTTTGACTTAAACACTCATTTTTGAAAACGTAATCTATACGTATAGACCAGGAAGAGCCCTATACATTTCGAGAAGTCCAATGGATTGAAGTAGGTGCTGGATTGAACACTACATTTTCATCAGCAAACTGTTCAGATTTTTCTTAGATCTTTATATAGAGACTGGTGTTTAATCAGACACAGAGGTTTGGCTTGGCAGGGAGAGGGATCAAACCTGCTACTAACAGTGTGAAAACAACAGGGTTTCAACCACATCCTCCACTCTCCTTGTCACACCTCTCTCTGTCTGTCTGGCTGGGCTGTCTGTCTGTGTCCACAGTGGTCTGTCAGCTTGACTGACAGGTGCCTGGTGAAACGGCAGGCTCACTGAGGCGATAACAGCCATAAAAATAGACTAGAGGAAGAATCCCTGTTTTGTTCCACCCTTTTCTTCCCTTTCCTCCTGTCTTCCAGATCCAGATCTGATCCTTTAACCTGTCAGTGGTTTGACGGATATGGGACAGACTGTTACCCAAACCAGTGACCCAGCACTGAGCACACTGCGGTCGATGTGAGCGTTGCTTGTTCATGGAACACTGCTTTCTAAGTGACGGTATAGGTCTTTCTATGTTGAGTGGCTCCAGTCTCGGTGGAGTGGAAAAGTGCCCTAGGATTTGCCCACCTGCTCTACTGCCCACCTAACCCGCTGCCTCTCCCTCTCCCCCGCTATGCTTTAATTACCCGCGCTGGGATGCAGCTGGGGTCCTTGGAAAGGGGCGTCCTCGAGGACTGCCTGTCCAGATCGATGTGGTCACGGATCATTTCACAGCCTGGACGGCAGCTCTGGAAGACCCCTGTCCATATCCTGACTAAAGCTGTCTGTCTGTCGCCATAGGAAGGCCTCTGTCTGCCCATGTCCTCAGTAAATGTTCCTTTCTGTCCATACTGAGCCTCAGTCTCAGCCAGGCCAGGTCTCTCAGCTTCTCCTCAACCCCAGATAGAGACATGGCCAGGTCTCTCCCTCATCTCCTTATGGAACACATTCACACAGCTGTCTGTGACTCTCTGTGGGGTTCACACCTCATCTGATCTAGAGGAGGAAGTATTCTCCCTGTTGTGGAGAGGGATGTGGCAAGAGGTAGGGGGTCAGGGGTTAAAGGTCAGTGGTACTACCTACCACATGTCCAGGCAGGTGGAGTAGTCTGTGGATCCCAGGAGGACATCAGGGGGGCGGTACCACAGGGTCACCACCTCATTGGAGTAGGTGTGGCTGGGGACTGACTTAGCCCGTGCCAGACCTGCAGGAGAGAACACACACACACTGTAAGGAACAAATAGTGGGAGCAGAAACACACTGTATTTATTAACTTTATCATTGAATGCCCTCCACTGAGGTTCCATAAGATGAGAGAAAAGCTGACTGGTGCAAAGCAGAGCAGGTCTTGCCTGAGGTGCTCTTTGACATGGACCCTGGGTACCAACAGGACCAGTGCTATCAGAATACCAATCAGACTCAAAGCTACAACAGACCATCGCTATACACTACATCTAACATCAAGGACACCGCTCCCTAAGCTGACGGTACAGTATTATGTGTGTCTGTGTGTCTGTGTGTCTGTGTGTGTGTGTGTGTGTGTGTGTGTGTGTGTGTGTGTGTGTGTGTGTGTGTGTGTGTGTGTGTGTGTGTGTGTGTGTGTGTGTGTGTGTGTGTGTGTGTGTGCTGGCACTGCAGAGCCAGCTAGTTTTAATGAGTCTGGTGGCATTTAGCTAGCTGTCCTCCCAGGTGGTGAGACTGGTTCATTAAAGCATTTAGCTTAAACAGCCAAGACTTTCTGCCCCTGGTGCCAGCCCCGTGTGTGTGTGTTTGTGTGTGTGTGTGTGTGTGTGTGTGTGTGTGTGTGTGTGTGTGTGTGTGTGTGTGTGTGTGTGTGTGTGTGTGTGTGTGTGTGTGTGTGTGTGTGTGTGTGCAGGGTGATGCAGGGCAGGGGGTAGTTAACATGTCCCTATGCCAGAATAGACCCAGAGGGAGGTTGAGCCAGGCTTTCTCACAGCCTAACACTGTAATTTACAGACTAATCTGACCTGTAAACAATAGGCTGTGTCACAGAGAGGAGAGACCAATATCCCAGACACACTGAGAGCCTATAATTTACACTGCGGGTGCTGTGAGGTGTGTGTGTGTGTGTGTGTAGGGGGGACTGGGAGGTTAACACAGGGCAGGAGCAGGGAGAAGAGATCTAATCATCATAAAAAGACCAGAATAATAGACTGATGGGGTAGTTACAGTATATGGGTTGTCTGGCTGTAGGTTCATCTGAATGATAGAGAGATGGAGAGAGAAAGGCAGGGAGGGAAGGTAGAGGGATGGAGGGAGAAAGGCAGGGAGGGAAGGTTGAGGAGAGGGATGGAGGGAGAAAGGGAGGGAGGGAAGGTTGAGGAGAGGGATGGAGGGAGAAAGACAGGGAGGGAAGGTAGAGGAGAGGGATGGAGGGAGAAAGACAGGGAGGGAAGGTAGAGGAAGGAGAGGGATGGAGGGAGAAAGGGAGGGAAGGTTGAGGGAGGAGAGGGATGGAGGGAGAAAGGGAGGGAGGGAAGGTAGAGGAGAGGGATGGAGGGAGAAAGACAGGGAGGGAAGGTAGAGGAAGGAGAGGGATGGAGGGAGAAAGGGAGGGAGGGAAGGTTGAGGAGAGGGATGGAGGGAGAAAGGGAGGGAGATAAGCTAGTGGGAGGAGAGGAATGGAGGGAGAAAGACAGGGAAGGAAGGTAGAGGGAGGAGAGGGATGGAAGGAGAAAAGCAGGGAGATAAGGTAGTGGGAGGAGAGGAATGGAGGGAGAAAGACAGGGAGGGAAGGTAGAGGAGAGGGATGGAGGGAGAAAGACAGGGAGGGAAGGTAGAGGAGAGGGATGGAGGGAGAAAGACAGGGAGGGAAGGTTGAGGGAGGAGAGGGATGGAGAAAGAAAGGGAGGGAAGGTTGAGGGAGGAGAGGGATGGAGGGAGAAAGGGAGGGAGGGAAGGTAGAGGGATGGAGGGAGAAAGACAGGGAGGGAAGGTTGAGGGAGGAGAGGGATGGAGGGAGAAAGACAGGGAGGGAAGGTTGAGGGAGGAGAGGGATGGAGGGAGAAAGGGAGGGAGGGAAGGTAGAGGAGAGGGATGGAGGGAGAAAGGCAGGGAGGGAAGGTTGAGGGAGGAGAGGGATGGAGGGAGAAAGGGAGGGAGGCAAGGTAGATGGAGGAGAGGGATGGAGGGAGAAACGGAGGGAGGGAAGGTAGAGGGAGAAGAGGGATGGAGGGAAAGGGAGGGAGGGAAGGTAGTGGGAGGAGAGGGATGGAGGGAGAAAGAGAGGGAGTGATAGGAAATGGTGGGAGTGTGTACTGTACTTGCACTCCAGGACCTAGATGATTGAATTCCCTCTCCTCTCCTCCTCCAGTGTAGTCACCACGGTAACAGCACGAAACAGGCGGATGGATACATTGCTCTTTCTATAAAATGGTGACTGCCCGGTGGCCCTGACATTCTACATCAGAGAACACCTGAGAGACCTACTGCAGCAAGAGGCTCCATTTCAAAAGGCCTGACCCCCAGGCTTCACACACATGCACCAACACACACAACCACCTTCATACCTTCAAACACTGACACTCCTGGCATTGAGACGACAGTTTCACACTATACAACCGGTGTGGCTCCTGGCTGGCCTTCCATTCCAGGTCGTCCCGGTATGAAGGTCACACACCCACGCACGTATATGTAGGAAAGCACACATACACACACATACACATACACATACATATACACACATACATACATACAGGTAGCCCTGGGTGTAAAGTTCAGTAGTGAATTATACATCACACTGTGTCCCCATGGCAACACCAGGGGTCAGAGAACAAAGGGCAGGAGAGGAGGAGGAAGAGAAGAGGGGGTTGAAGAAGAATACAGCCAGAGAGGAGACTGAAATCGACTCCATATCCCCCCTGGGACAAACAACCCAAGCCTTCTTTTGAAGTTCACTCTGAAGTCAAATGACTTTCAGGTATCTCTGTGTAGCCTCCTCCTCATCTTCCTCCTCTTCCTCCTCCTCCTCCCCACCTCCTCGGCTGCTGTGTCTAAAGCTACGATAAATCCACGGGGAGAAAAAAACAAGATATACCAAACAAATTATGATTTAAAAAATGTATCATTACAAAAAACACTGAAAAACAATCTTGCAGATGCTGCAGATACACAACTTGTTTCCGTCATGAAATGTGTAGCCAGAATAGAAAACAGGGTCAATTAAATAATGTGTCACTCCTCTCCTGCATCATCCCAGTCTAATAGATGATGATGAATGTCTGATTGCGTGATATGTAATAATAACGCCTGCTCACATCTCACATATATATATAACAAAACTAGGTATAAAATGGCTTTAAAATATGCTATAATGCTTTGGAAGTAATTTAGCATACTTGCACAGGTTTCTGGTGGAAATAACGGATTGTGTGCGCTTGGCAGATCATTTATGTCTGGTCTGATAGAATCTGGGAAATGTGTGACGTGTGTGTGCGTGCTGGTGTGTGTGTGTCAACATGGCACGGCATGCATACTGCTATTGCTTCTTCATGATCTGGGATCAGGACATTAACCTTTAGATTCCCCTTTGCTTATCAAACACACACACACGCACACGCACACGCACACACACACACACACACACACACACACACACACACACACACACACACACACACACACACACACACACACACACACACACACATGTACGCACACATAAACACTCAAACAAGCAAAACTAGTATTTAGGATCAGAAAAATGTTTTATTTCCTCTGCTAAGAAAATCCCCTGAGAGACAGTTGGCTCACATGCTGAATGTACTAATCCATCCAGACATGGGCTTTCCAACTTCCTGTGATTCTCCCCACTTCTCCTCTCATATACAGTAGTAATACCTAAAGGTATGTGGTGGATCACCTGCCACCTGCCTCTCTGTCAGTCTATCACAGCTTGTCTCCCTGTCTATCACATCCTGTCGCTCTCTCTGTCTTTCACAGCATGCCTCCCTGTCTGTCTATCACAGCATGTCTCTCTGTATGTCTATCACATCATGTCTCTCTCTCTGTCTTTCACATCATGTCTCTCTGTCTGTCCATCACAGCATGTCTCTCTGTATGTCTTTCACAGCATGTCTCTCTGTCTGTCCATCACAGCATGTCTCTCTGTATGTCTATCACAGCATGTCTCTCTGTATGTCTTTCACAGCATGTCTCTCTGTATGTCTTTCACAGCATGTCTCTCTGTATGTCTATCACAGCATGTCTCTCTGTATGTCTATCACAGCATGTCTCTCTGTCTATAACAGCATGCCTCTCTGTCTGTCTATCACAGCCTGTCTCTCTGTCTGTCTATCACAGCCTGTCTCTCTGTCTGTCTTTCACAGCATGTCTCCCTCTCTGTCTTTCACAGCATGTCTCTCTGTCTGTCTATCACATCCTGTCTCTCTGTCTGTCTTTCACAGCATGTCTCTATCTCTGTCCATCACAGCATGTCTCTCTGTCAGTCTTTCACAGCATGCCTCTCTGTCTGTCTATCACAGCCTGTCTCTCTGTCTGTCTATCACAGCCTGTCTCTCTGTCTGTCTTTCACAGCATGTCTCCCTCTCTGTCTTTCACAGCATGTCTCTCTGTCTGTCTATCACAGCATGCCTCTCTGTATGTCTATCACAGCCTGTCTCTCTGTCTGTCTTTCACAGCATGTCTCTATCTCTGTCAATCACAGCATGTCTCTCTGTCTCTCCATCACAGCCTGTCTCTCTGTCTGTCCATCACAGCCTGTCTCTTTGTCTGTCTATCACAGCATGTCTCTCTGTCTGTCTTTCACAGCATGTCTCTCTGTATGTCTATCACAGCATGTCTCTATCTCTGTCCATCACAGCATGTCTCTCTGTCTGTCCATCACAGCCTGTCTCTCTGTCTGTCCATCACAGCCTGTCTCTTTGTCTGTCTATCACAGCCTGCCTCTCTGTCTGTCTTTCACAGCATGCCTCTCTGTATGTCTATCACAGCATGCCTCTATGTATGTCTTTCACAGCATGTCTAACTGTATGTCTATCACAGCATGCCTCTCTGTATGTCTATCACATCCTGTCTCTCTGTCTGTCTTTCACAGCATGTCTCCCTCTCTGTCTTTCACAACATGTCTCTCTGTATGTCTATCACAGCATGTCTCTCTGTATGTCTATCACAGCCTGTCTCTCTGTCTGTCTTTCACAGCATGTCTCCCTCTCTGTCTTTCACAGCATGTCTCTCTGTATGTCTATCACAGCATGTCTCTCTGTATGTCTATCACAGCATGTCTCTCTGTATGTCTTTCACAGCATGTCTCTCTGTATGTCTATCACAGCATGTCTCTCTGTATGTCTATCACAGCATGTCTCTCTGTCTGTCATCACAGCATGTCTCTCTGTATGTCTATCACAGCCTGTCTCTCTGTCTGTCTATCACAGCATGTCTATATCTCTGTCTTTCACATCCTGTCTCTCTGTCTGTCCATCACAGCCTGTCTCTCTGTCTGTCTATCACAGCCTGTCTCTCTGTATGTCTATCACAGCATGTCTCTCTGTATGTCTATCACAGCATGTCTCTCTGTCTGTCCATCACAGCATGCCTCTCTCTCTGTCTGTCCATCACAGCCTGTCTCTTTGTCTGTCTATCACAGCATGTCTCTCTGTCTGTCTATCACAGCCTGTCTCTCTGTCTGTCTATCACAGCATGTCTCTCTGTCTGTCCATCACAGCATGTCTCTCTGTATGTCTATCACAGCCTGTCTCTCTGTCTGTCTATCACAGCATGTCTCTATCTCTGTCTTTCACAGCATGTCTCTCTGTCTGTCCATCACAGCCTGTCTCTATGTCTGTCCATCACAGCATGTCTCTCTGTCTGTCTTTCACAGCATGTCTCTCTCTCTGTCTTTCACATCATGTCTCTCTGTCTGTCTATTACAGCCTGCATCTCCGTCTGTCTATCACAGCCTGTCTCTCTGTCTGTCTATCACAGCCTGCATCTCTGTCTGTCTATCACAGCATGCCTCCCTGTCTGTCTATCACAGCATGTCTCTCTGTATGTCTATCACATCATGTCTCTCTCTCTGTCTTTCACATCATGTCTCTCTGTCTGTCCATCACAGCATGTCTCTCTGTATGTCTTTCACAGCATGTCTCTCTGTCTGTCCATCACAGCATGTCTCTCTGTATGTCTATCACAGCATGTCTCTCTGTATGTCTTTCACAGCATGTCTCTCTGTATGTCTTTCACAGCATGTCTCTCTGTATGTCTATCACAGCATGTCTCTCTGTATGTCTATCACAGCATGTCTCTCTGTCTATAACAGCATGCCTCTCTGTCTGTCTATCACAGCCTGTCTCTCTGTCTGTCTATCACAGCCTGTCTCTCTGTCTGTCTTTCACAGCATGTCTCCCTCTCTGTCTTTCACAGCATGTCTCTCTGTCTGTCTATCACATCCTGTCTCTCTGTCTGTCTTTCACAGCATGTCTCTATCTCTGTCCATCACAGCATGTCTCTCTGTCAGTCTTTCACAGCATGCCTCTCTGTCTGTCTATCACAGCCTGTCTCTCTGTCTGTCTATCACAGCCTGTCTCTCTGTCTGTCTTTCACAGCATGTCTCCCTCTCTGTCTTTCACAGCATGTCTCTCTGTCTGTCTATCACAGCATGCCTCTCTGTATGTCTATCACAGCCTGTCTCTCTGTCTGTCTTTCACAGCATGTCTCTATCTCTGTCAATCACAGCATGTCTCTCTGTCTCTCCATCACAGCCTGTCTCTCTGTCTGTCCATCACAGCCTGTCTCTTTGTCTGTCTATCACAGCATGTCTCTCTGTCTGTCTTTCACAGCATGTCTCTCTGTATGTCTATCACAGCATTTCTCTATCTCTGTCCATCACAGCATGTCTCTCTGTCTGTCCATCACAGCCTGTCTCTCTGTCTGTCCATCACAGCCTGTCTCTTTGTCTGTCTATCACAGCCTGCCTCTCTGTCTGTCTTTCACAGCATGCCTCTCTGTATGTCTATCACAGCATGCCTCTATGTATGTCTTTCACAGCATGTCTAACTGTATGTCTATCACAGCATGCCTCTCTGTATGTCTATCACATCCTGTCTCTCTGTCTGTCTTTCACAGCATGTCTCCCTCTCTGTCTTTCACAACATGTCTCTCTGTATGTCTATCACAGCATGTCTCTCTGTATGTCTATCACAGCCTGTCTCTCTGTCTGTCTTTCACAGCATGTCTCCCTCTCTGTCTTTCACAGCATGTCTCTCTGTATGTCTATCACAGCATGTCTCTCTGTATGTCTATCACAGCATGTCTCTCTGTATGTCTTTCACAGCATGTCTCTCTGTATGTCTATCACAGCATGTCTCTCTGTATGTCTATCACAGCATGTCTCTCTGTCTGTCATCACAGCATGTCTCTCTGTATGTCTATCACAGCCTGTCTCTCTGTCTGTCTATCACAGCATGTCTATATCTCTGTCTTTCACATCCTGTCTCTCTGTCTGTCCATCACAGCCTGTCTCTCTGTCTGTCTATCACAGCCTGTCTCTCTGTATGTCTATCACAGCATGTCTCTCTGTATGTCTATCACAGCATGTCTCTCTGTCTGTCCATCACAGCATGCCTCTCTCTCTGTCTGTCCATCACAGCCTGTCTCTTTGTCTGTCTATCACAGCATGTCTCTCTGTCTGTCTATCACAGCCTGTCTCTCTGTCTGTCTATCACAGCATGTCTCTCTGTCTGTCCATCACAGCATGTCTCTCTGTATGTCTATCACAGCCTGTCTCTCTGTCTGTCTATCACAGCATGTCTCTATCTCTGTCTTTCACAGCATGTCTCTCTGTCTGTCCATCACAGCCTGTCTCTATGTCTGTCCATCACAGCATGTCTCTCTGTCTGTCTTTCACAGCATGTCTCTCTCTCTGTCTTTCACATCATGTCTCTCTGTCTGTCTATTACAGCCTGCATCTCCGTCTGTCTATCACAGCCTGTCTCTCTGTCTGTCTATCACAGCCTGCATCTCTGTCTGTCTATCACAGCATGTCTCTCTGTCTGTCCATCACAGACTGTCTCTCTGTCTGTCTATCACAGTCTGTCTCTCTGTCTGTCTATCACAGCATGTCTCTCTGTCTGTCTATCACAGCATGTCTCTGCGTCTGTCTATCACAGCATGTCTCTCTGTCTGTCTATCACAGCATGTCTCTCCATCAGTGTATCACAGCTTGTCTCCCTGTCTATCACATCCTGTCGCTCTCTCTGTCTTTCACAGCATGCCTCCCTGTCTGTCTATCACAGCATGTCTCTCTGTATGTCTATCACATCATGTCTCTATCTCTGTCTTTCACAGCATGTCTCTCTGTCTGTCCATCACAGCATGTCTCTCTGTATGTCTTTCACAGCATGTCTCTCTGTCTGTCCATCACAGCATGTCTCTCTGTATGTCTATCACAGCATGTCTCTCTGTATGTCTTTCACAGCATGTCTCTCTGTCTGTCCATCACAGCCTGTCTCTCTGTATGTCTATCACAACATGTCTCTCTGTCTATAACAGCATGCCTCTCTGTCTGTCTATCACAGCCTGTCTCTCTGTCTGTCTATCACAGCCTGTCTCTCTGTCTGTCTTTCACAGCATGTCTCCCTCTCTGTCTTTCACAGCATGTCTCTCTGTCTGTCCATCACAGCCTGTCTCTCTGTATGTCTATCACAACATGTCTCTCTGTCTATAACAGCATGCCTTTCTGTCTGTCTATCACAGCCTGTCTCTCTGTCTGTCTATCACAGCCTGTCTCTCTGTCTGTCTTTCACAGCATGTCTCCCTCTCTGTCTTTCACAGCATGCCTCTCTGTCTGTCTATCACAGCCTGTCTCTCTGTCTGTCTATCACAGCCTGTCTCTCTGTCTGTTTTTCACAGCATGTCTCCCTCTCTGTCTTTCACAGCATGTCTCTCTGTCTGTCTATCACAGCATGTCTCCCTCTCTGTCTTTCACAGCATGTCTCCCTCTCTGTCTTTCACAGCATGCCTCTCTGTATGTCTATCACAGCATGCCTCTCTGTATGTCTATCACAGCATGCCTCTATGTATGTCTATCACAGCATGCCTCTATGTATGTCTTTCACAGCATGCCTCTCTGTATGTCTATCACAGCATGTCTAACTGTATGTCTATCACAGCCTGCCTCTCTGTATGTCTATCCCAGCATGCCTCTCTGTATGTCTATCACAGCATGCCTCTATGTATGTCTTTCACAGCATGTCTAACTGTATGTCTATCACAGCATGTCTAACTGTATGTCTATCACAGCATGCCTCTCTGTATGTCTTTCACAGCATGTCTAACTGTATGTCTATCACAGCATGCCTCTCTGTATGTCTATCACAGCCTGTCTCTCTGTCTGTCTTTCACAGCATGTCTCCCTCTCTGTCTTTCACAACATGTCTCTCTGTATGTCTATCACAGCATGTCTCTCTGTATGTCTATCACAGCCTGTCTCTCTGTCTGTCTTTCACAGCCTGTCTCCCTCTCTGTCTTTCACAGCATGTCTCTCTGTATGTCTATCACAGCATGTCTCTCTGTATGTCTATCACAGCATGTCTCTCTGTATGTCTACACAGCATGTCTCTCTGTCTGTCTATCACATCCTGTCTCTCTGTCTGTCTTTCATAGCATGTCTCAGTCTCTGTCTTTCACAGCATGTCTCTCTGTATGTCTATCACAGCCTGTCTCTCTGTCTGTCTTTCATAGCATGTCTCTCTGTATGTCTATCACATCCTGTCTCTCTGTCTGTCTTTTATAGCATGTCTCAGTCTCTGTCTTTCACAGCCTGTCTCTCTGTCTGTCTTTCACAGCATGTCTCCCTCTCTGTCTATCACAGCATGTCTCTCTGTCTGTCTATTACAGCCTGCATCTCCGTCTGTCTATCACAGCCTGTCTCTCTGTATGTCTATCACAGCATGTCTCTATCTCTGTCTTTCACAGCATGTCTCTCTGTCTGTCCATCACAGCCTGTCTCTCTGTCTGTCTATCACAGCATGCCTCTCTGTCTGTTTATCACAGCCTGTCTCTCTGTCTGTCTATCCCAGCATGTCTCTCTGTCTGTTCATCACAGCATGTCTCTCTGTATGTCTATCACAGCATGTCTCTCTGTATGTCTATCACAGCATGTCTCTATCTCTGTCTTTCACAGCATGTCTCTCTGTCTGTCCATCACAGCCTGTCTCTCTGTCTGTCTATCACAGCATGCCTCTCTGTATGTCTATCACAGCATGTCTCTCTGTCTGTCTATCACAGCCTGCATCTCCATCTGTCTATCACAGCCTGCATCTCCGTCTGTCTATCACAGCATGTCTCTCTGTCTGTCCATCACAGCCTGTCTCTCTGTCTGTCTATCACAGCATGTCTCTCCGTCTGTCTATCACAGCATGTCTCTCCGTCTGTCTATCACAGCCTGCATCTCCGTCTGTCTATCACAGCATGTCTCTCTGTCTGTCTATCACAGCCTGCATCTCCGTCTGTCTATCACAGCATGTCTCTCTGTCTGTCTATCACAGCATGTCTCTCCGTCTGTCTATCACAGCATGTCTCTATGTCTGTCTATCACAGCATGTCTCTCCGTCTGTCTATCACAGCCTGCATCTCCGTCTGTCTATCACAGCATGTCTCTCTGTCTGTCTATCACAGCATGTCTCTCCGTCTGTCTATCACAGCCTGCATCTCCGTCTGTCTATCACAGCCTGCATCTCCGTCTGTCTATCACAGCATGTCTCTCTGTCTGTCTATCACAGCCTGCATCTCCGTCTGTCTATCACAGCCCATTTCACCACACTAAGTGATCCCTAATGACATCCCTTCAGAAAACAGCACACAATCCCGTCAGGTCATTCCCTGCATACAGTTGAAGTCGGAAGTTTACATACACTTAGGTTGGAGTCATTAAAACTCGTTTTTCAACCACTCAACACATTTCTTGTTAACAAAGCATAGTTTTGGCAAGTCGGTTAGGACATCTACTTTGTGCATGACATTTTTCCAACAATTGTTTACAGACAGATTATTTCACGTATAATTCACTGTATCACAATTCCAGTGGGTCAGAAGTTTACATACACCAAGTTGACTGTGCCTTTAAACAGCTTGGAAAATTACAGAAAATGATGGCATGCTTTAGAAGCTTCTGATAGGCTATTTGACATAATTTGAGTCAATTGGAGGTGTACCTGTGGATGTATTTCAAGGCCTACCTTCAAACTCAGTGCCTATATGCTTGACATCATGGGAAAATCTAAAGAAATCAGCCAAGACCTCAGAAAAAAATTGTAGACCTCCACAAGTCTGGTTCATCCTTGGGAGCAGTTTCCAAACACCTGAACGTACCACGTTCATCTGTACAAACAATAGTACGCAAGTATAAACACCAGGGGACCACGCAGCCGTCATACCGCTCAGGAAGGAGACACCTTCTGCATCTTAGAGATGAACGTACTTTGGTGCGAAAAGTGCAAATCAATCCCAGAACAACAGCAAAGGACCCTGTGAAGATGCTGGAGGAAACAGGTACAAAAGTATCTATATCCACAGTAAAACGAGTCCTATATCGACATAACCTGAAAGGCCACTCAGCAAGGAAGAAGCCACTGCTCCAAAACCGCCATAAAAAAAGACAGACTAAGGTTTTCAACTGCACATGGTGACAAGGATCGTACTTTTTGGAGACATGTCCTCTGGTCTGATGAAACAAAAATAGAACTGTTTGGCCATAATGACCATCGTTATGTTTGGAGGAAAAAGGGGGAGGTTTGCAAGCCAAAAATCACCATCCCAACCATGAAGCACAGGGGTGGCAGCATCATGTTGTGGGGGTGCTTTGCTGCAGGAGGGATTAGTGCACATCACAAAATAGATGGCATCATGTGGTAGGAAAATTATGTGGATATATTGAAGCAACATCTCAAGACATCAGTCAGGAAGTTAAAGCTTGATCGCAATCTTTCAAATGGACAATGACCCCAAGCATACTTCCAAAGTTGTGGCAAAATGGCTTAAGGACAACAAAGTCAAGGTATTGGAGTGGCCATCACAAAGCCCTGACCTCAATCCTATAGAAAATGTGTGGGCAGAACTGAAAAAGCGTGTACGAGCAAGGAGACCTACAAACCAGACTCAGTTACACCAGCTCTGTCAGGAGGAATGGGCCAAAATTCACCCAACTTATTGTGGGAAGCTTGTGGAAGGCTACCCGAAATGTTTGACCCAAGTTAAACAATTTAAAGGCAATGCTACCAAATACTAATTGAGTGTATGTAAACTTCTGACCCACTGGGAATGTGATTGAAGAAAAAAAAGCTGAAATAAATAATTCTCTCTACTATTATTCTGACATTTCACATTCTTAAAATAAAGTGGTGATCCTAACTGACCTAAAACAGAGAATTTTTACTAGGATTAAATGTCAGGAATTGTGAATAACTGAGTTTCAATTGATTTGACTGTGTATGTAAACTTCTGACTTCAACTGTACAGTCGTGGCCAAAAGTTTTGAGAATGACACAAATGTATATTTTCGCAAAGTTTGCTGCTTCAGTGTCTTTAGATATTTTTGTCAGATGTTATTATGGAATACTGAAGTATAATTACAAGCATTTCATAAGTGTCAAAGACTTTTATTGACAATTACATGAAGTTGATGCAGAGTCAACATTTTTAGAGTTGACCCTTCTTTTTCAAGACCTCTGCAATCCGCCCTGGTATGCTGTCAATTAACTTCTGGGCCACATCCTGACTGATGGCAGCCCATTCTTGCATAATCAATGCTTGGAGTTTGTAAGAATTTGTAGGTTTTTGTTTGTCCACCCGCCTCTTGAGGATTGACCACAAGTTCTCAATGTGATTAAGGTCTGGGGAGTTTCCTGGCCATGGACCCAAAATATCGATGTTTTGTTCTTCGAGCCACTTAGTTATCACTTTTGCCTTATAGAAAGGTGCTCCATCATGCTGGAAAAGGCATTGTTCGTCACCAAACTGTTCCTGGATGGTTGGGAGAAGTTGCTCTCGGAGGATGTGTTGGTACCATTCTTTATTCATGGCACCATTCTTTATTCATGGCTGTGTTCTTAGGCAAAATTGTGAGTGAGCCCACTCCCTTGACTGAGAAGCAACCCCACACATGAATGGTCTCAGGATGCTTTACTGTTGGCATGACACAGGACTGATGGTAGCGCTCACCTTGTCTTCTCCGGACAAGCTTTTTTCCAGATGCCCCAAACAATCGGAAAGGGGATTCATCAGAGAAAATGAATTTACCCCAGTCCTTAGCAGTCCAATCCCTGTACTTTTTGCAGAATATCAGTCTGTCCCTGATGTTTTTCCTGGAGAGAAGTGGCTTCTTTGCTGCCCTTCTTGACACCAGGCCATCCTCCAAAAGTCTTCGCCTCACTGTGCGTGCAGATGCTCTGTACTGATGGTGACCCGATCCCGCAGCTGAATCAACTTTAGGAGACGGTCCTGGCACTTGCTGGACTTTCTTGGGCGCCCTGAAGCCTTCTTCACAACAATTGAACCGCTCTCCTTGAAGTTCTTGATGATCCGATAAATGGTTGATTCAGGTGCAATCTTACTGGCAGCAATATCCTTGTATCCTTTTTGTGCAAAGAAATGTTGACGGCATGTGTTTCCTTGCAGGTAACCATGGTTGAAGGAGATAGAACAATGATTCCAATGCACCACCCTCCTTTTGAAGATTCCAGTCTTGTTATTCGAACTCAATCAGCATGACAGAGTGATCTCCAGCCTTGTCCTCGTCAACACTCACACCTGTGTTAACGAGAGAATCACTGACATGATGTCAGCTGGTCCTGTTGTGGCAGGGCTGAAATGCAGTGGAAATGTTTTTTGGGGATTCAGTTCATTTGCATGGCAAAGAGGGACTTTGCAATTAATGGCAATTCATCTGATCACTCTTCATAACATTCTGGGGTATATGCAAATTGCCATCATACAAACTGAGGCAGCAGACTTTGTGAAAATTCATATTTGTGTCATTCTCAAAACTTTTGGCCATGACTGTACAGACAGACAGACACACACACACACACACACACACACACTCCACTCCCTGTAGGGGCTGTGTGTCTGGGTGTAGCTAACAGCACACAGGAAAGTCCTGGTGCTCCATGCGGCTCCATGCGGATTCCTTTGACATTCCAACCAGATTCATGCATCTCCATTGTCACATTGCTGCACTCTCCACAGATCATTATCCTCACCAGCTGTGAGCTATATCACTACAACACACACTCGCGCACACACACCAATCCCAACGCTCCGAAAGACTCGAATCGAATCCCTAGGAAAGAAACAAAACAGTGCCCTCCAGCACACACACACACACACACACACACACACACACACACACACACACACACACACACACACACACACACACACACACACACACACACACACACACACACACACACACACACACACACACACACACACACACACACTACCAGACGAGGGAGGGAGATTATACAGTGTCTTCAAAGCTAACATTTTTCTGGATACAGTATAGAACAAGTAACATCATCACTGCAATGTACTGTATCTATTGGTTGATTGTTAAACCAATGGCTGTATATGTATTTGGATATGTATTTGCAAGATGATTGTAATTTGCAGCATTGTTTTCAGGGTACCTAGGGGACATTTGTTTGTTCTGCTTCACTACAAGCTCAGCACAGAACATGTTGATAGTCTTATAATACCTCCCACAGTAGCCTGCGTCTGTTTCAAGGTGAGGCCCCCATACAGCCAGACATAATAAAGTGTGATCGTGGAGGAAATGGTCTTTGTGAGGCTCCTACACACAGCAGGGCAGAGAACAAAGACAATCAGAGAGAGAGACAGGAGAGCTCGACTTTCCCTTTCTGCTGCCATACAATGGATACAATTAGCAGAGATGGAGTTGGCCGCGGGCCCATTGACTGGAGCAGGATTAGAGAGGAAAGACACCGCTCTGAGGAGAGAGAAGGGAGGACTCTCATAGTACACACACTGAGATATCCACATCTGAATGACTGGGAATGATCCACGCCACACGAGAGACACCCCTTTGAGAGATTGTAGACACACACACACACACACACACACTTATGTACGGGAGCACACACATACAGATGAACACACACACACACATTTGCAATTCAGTCTCACACAAAGAAACAATGTCTTAGTCACGACTCTCTTCTTCGATGATAGTCAAGCATGAAAACGCAAATGTCTATTGCTATAAACCAATACACACACTGAACCGTAACACACACTTGCGACAGTTCAAGCCGAGCAGGTGTGTGTGTCTGTGACCCTTGTGAGAATTAGTGTCCTAGTAACCCCCAGTGAGGGTGTGTGTATGGAAGTACAGTGTGTGTGTGTGTGTGTGTGTGTGTGTGTGTGTGTGTGTGTGTGTGTGTGTGTGTGTGTGTGTGTGTGTGTGTGTGTGTGTGTGTGTGTGTGTCTGTGTGTGTGTGTGTGTGTGTGTGTGTGTGTGTGTGTGTGTGTGTGTGTGTGTGTGTGTGTGTGTGTGTGTGTGTGTGTGTGTGGAGAGGCAAAAATATAGCCATATGCTCCAAGACTCCATCGCCATTATGACAACAGCAGCTGTCATAGACCAGATTCTGTCTCTCTCATTCGCACTGTGTGTGTGTGTTTATGTGAGATAGGTGATTACCGTCACCTTGGCACCATCGTAAAAACACACACACAAACACACTACTTCAGTTTGTTCTATCCTTCAGTCTAACCATCTAAGCTTTTCATAACCCTCACTTGTTTGCCTTTGTTTGTGCTACTCATTAGGACAGAGAAACACAAAGAGCTGAGGATGATTCTGGATCAGGTCCAGAAGTAAATCAACCAGCAGGGACACAGAACCCATGCCACTGAGGCTGACAGTAAGTCAGCCTTTTCTCCCCCCTCTCCCCCTCTCTCCCCTCCCCTTGATTCTCTCCAAGCCCCTCATTCCTCCCCCTTATCCCCATTTCCCACTACCTTCTCTCCTCTCCCTTCTATCCCCCTTCCTATTCCCCAATACCCTCGTCCTCTCCTTTCAGAACATATATGTCACTGAGATCCCCTTGGCTAGGGCTGACCGTGTCTATGTGTGTGTGAATCCACAGCAGTATTTCCATGGGATTTCCATTCTTTCTCATTTAGCATGTTGTCCATTATTTTCTAATTGCCTTCCAGTAATATGTCTACTCTATAATGAGGGGGGGTTTACATTATTGATGAAGGTGTCTCCCCTGCCTGGGTGGCTAGAGGGATGGATGGAGGGGTGAATGGAGGGATTTAGAGATAGAGGGATGATTTCCTGTGAGGCAGTCTTTGTCTGGTCTGTGGTGCCAGTCTGAGCCGATCCCCTCTGGAAACCAGTCAAACCGTGTGGGTAGTATTTACAGAGCTGGGCACCATGAAAGGAGACTGGCCATATGGTGCTACCGCTTCAGGAGAGGTCTAACACACACGCACGCACGCACGCACGCACGCACGCACGCACGCACGCACGCACGCACGCACGCACGCACGCACGCACGCACGCACGCACGCACGCACGCACGCACGCACGCACGCACGCACGCACACACACACACACACACACACACACACACACACACACACACACACACACACACACACACACACACACACACACACACACACACGAGAGACAGAGAGAGCGAGAGAGCAAGCAAAACAGAGAGAGAGAAAGAAAGAAAGAAAGAGAAGAGACAAAGAGAGAGTGTGAGAGAGAGAAGAGAGCGAGAAGAGAGAGAGCGAGAAGAGAGAGAGCGAGAGAGAGAAAGCGAAAGAGAGACAGAGACAGAAACAGAAAGAGACAGAGAGAAGCACAGAAATACAAAAGAGTGCTAGTCAGACAAAGCAAAGCCACCTACCGAAGTCGGCCAGTTTGAGTTCTCCAGTGTCAGAGATGAGCAGGTTCTGAGGCTTGAGGTCACGGTGCAGGATATACCTCTGGTGGATGTAGGACAGACCTCTCAGCAACTGGTACAGGAACAACTGATAGACGGAGAGGAGATTCACCGTTGATCATTCATCATTAGGCGTAAAATCTATGAATGATTCAATCATTCAATTCATGAATCATAAGTTCATTAGATTCATGAGAAATTAAATTAGAGTAGGCTAATCATTAATCATTCAAACAATGTATATCATGTGTCTCCAATGGATTTCCAAGTCATCCACTATGTTGTCTCAATAGCAATATTTTGTTGTGATGTTTTTATTTTACATCCTGCTATTTGTCCATCTATTATCTCCATCTCTCTTATTCTCCATGTCTCTGGCTGATTCATAGCATTGTTTGGACTCATACGTAACAGAGAAAGGCTTTCCTGCCCATAGACGAGTCATAACAGCTATCCATCAGTAGGAGGTGTTAATGTCTTCATTCAGCCTCAACACAACACCAGCCCTGGTATATTAACTCCCACAACTAATTTATACCACACAATTAACTCTATAACGCTTGCACGCACACACTCGCACACACCCTCACTCCACTCCCCAACGTCAATACTAGCCAATCAACCCAGAACTCCCATCCCATCTTTTTCTCAGCTTGGACTATTGACCAGTGAAAAAATAAATGCCCTCACAATGACCATCTGATCTCACACATCAATAACAAATAGTGACTGGTCATTCGAAGGCTTGAGAGGAGATCAATAAATAAACAATATAAATTAAATACATTTAAAAAAAACGTCTGTTCTATTTATGAATATGTCATAAAAATATCATATTCTGACTTCAACCACCCACAAAGTGGTTTTCAGTTACATTCAAATGCTAACAATGGGAAATAGGTGAGAAAATAAGAATCAACACAAAATAAACTGTGAATAAATGTCCTCATATTTACTATTTTTTCTCTGACACAGCACCTGAAAACAACATCAATGTCTATGGCTCTTTCAGATCCTGTGGTTTTTGTTCACTTTGCATCAATCAACCAATAATGAATTCTGAATCTGTGCAATTGCTGATCCTCCATTCCAACATTCCAGTCTTTCATTGCAATTTCTCTCTTCCCAGCAGCACTAGCAGGGTCTCGGCCAATTAGGCAGAGTGAAAACCGTGGAGTCCAATCAGGGATCAGTCCTGTCTGGCATCTGGAGTCACCAGGTCAACAGTTTAGCATTCCTCAACTCGGCAGGCGGGCGATACGCGAAACAACACACAACGCTGGAAATTAGCATGAGAAATGTGTGTTTACTCATGTATATCAAAACACACTCGTCAAAAGGCCCTGCCTCATTAAGTGGGCTAGGCAATCAAAAGGTTACTCATTTATTCACTCCCCTCTCTCTGCAAACGAAACATCAAAACGCTGCTTAAAAATAACTCTTATTGTCGACGACAGGAAAACTGAGAATTCTGTCAAATTAGCATATTATATGGTAGAAAGTAAAGTACAAGGGCAAAGATAGGCTTGGCAACAATAACAGCTTACTGACAAACAGTTTTTGATTAAATGTCCGCAATTTCACATGAACTTCAAATGATGTTTGATTGGAGTTTAGCTGAGGGCTGGGCTGAGTAGAGTGCTTTTGCATGCTTTTCAAATTCATAACGTATCTCTATTCCATGTGTAGCCCTAGACTGTAGTCACACTCACTAGCCCAACACGGTCACTATACTAGCAGGACATTTGGCCACGTGACAGACATGACATCTGCTAGATGACTGGTCTCCCCATCTGGCTTAAAATGCTAAATGCATCACTAGAGTTATTGAGAGAGAGAGAGAGAGAGAGAGAGAGAGAGAGAGAGAGAGAGAGAGAGAGAGAGAGAGAGAGAGAGAGAGAGAGAGAGAGAGAGAGAGAGAGAGAGAGAGAGAGAGAGAGAGAGAGAGAGAGAGAGAGAGAGAGAGAGAGAGAGAGAGAGAGAGAGAGAGAGAGAGAGAGAGAGAGAGAGAGAGAGAGAGAGGTGGTGAGACAGAGACAGAGGGAACCAGACAGAGAGAGGGAGTGGTCTAGAAGGGCAGAGGAATGAAAAGAAAGAAAGTCAGGTTGAGAGTAGGATGAAACAGAGGAGGGAGGGGAGGTGAGGGGGTAGAGAGTTTAAGCTGCCTTGCTGGAAAGTCAATAGCAGCCAGCCGCCCGCTCCCTAGAATATCAATAGTGTCACCCCACCTCCACTCCCCTCTAGGGACTTCCACCGCACAACGGACGGATGATACATAATTATGAAATTGTGAGAGGAATTAGGAGAGGGATTTTACACACTAATCATGAACAGATAGAAAGCGACAACCCTCTTCTTATGAGGGTATAGTGGGCCGGGGTGTCAGGAACATAATGAATCATTAGTTGTGCTGTGTACTAATTGCAGTGTGAGTATGTGAATGTGTGTGTGTGTGTGTGTGTGTGTGTGTGCGTGTGCGTGCGTGTCCGTGCGTGTAAGCGTTATCCTGTACGTGGGTTGAAAATGACAGATTTTGTCATTGATAAGTGCTTAAATTGGAATGCAGTGTCTGTACAGTAACATGCTATACATGACGTCAGAGCTCAGGCTCTCCGCTTTACAGCGCTGTATGGGCTTTGACTGTATGGGCTTTGACTTGAGCACTGCGCGTGACAAGAAGATGCCCCCATCCCTCCTGCTAATTGGGCTACTTTTACATATTTGTTGTTGTCTGAGTGAGGGAAATGCTGTAAATCAAGAGGAGTGGATGTGTTCTGAAAGATGAGACATTGATGATTAAAATAAATATCGCTTTGACGTCATACAAGCAAACCACACACCCGTGAGTCCAAATGTGCTCTTCACATTTCCATATTTGAAAACTCATGTCATGTACAGTATCAACATACAGTATAGTACCAGTCAAAAGTTTAGGCACAAGGGTTTTTCTTAATTTTTACTATTTTCTAAATCGTAGAATAATAGTAAAGACAATAAAACTATGGAATAACACATGTAGAATCATATAGTAACCAACAAATTGTTCAACAAATTAAAATATATTTTAGATTTTAGATTCTTAAAAGTAGCCACCTTTTGCCTTGATGACAGCTTTGCACATTTTTGGCATTCTCTCAACCAGCTTCACCTGGAATGTTTGAAGGAGTTCCCATATATGCTGAGCACCTGTTGGCTGCTTTTCCTTCACTCTGCGGTCCAACTCATCCCAAACCATCTCAATTGGGTTGAGGTCGGATGATTGTGGAGGCCAGGTCATCTGATGCAGCACCCCATCACTCTCATTCAAGGTCAAATAGCCCTTACACAGCCTGGAGGTGTGTTGGGTCATTGTCCAGTTGAAAAACAAATGATGGTCTCACTAAGCGCAAACTAGATGGGATGTTGTATCGCTGCAGAATGCTGTGGTAGCCATGCTGGTTAAGAGTTAATTTAAATAAATCACAGACAGTGTCACCAGCAAAGCACCTCCACACCATCACACCTCCTCCTCCATGCTTCCCAGTGGGAACCACACATGCGGAGATAACCTGTTCACCTACTCTGCATCTCACAAAGACACGGCGGTTGGAACCAAAAATCTCCAATTTGGACTCATCAGACCAAAGGACAGATTTCCACCGGTCTAATGTCCATTGCTCGTGCTTCTTGGCCCAAGCAAGTCTCTTCATATTATTGGTGTCCTTTAGTTGTGGTTTCTTTGCAGTAATTTGACCATGAATTCATCCTGATTCATGCAGTCTCCTCTGAACAGTTGATGTTGCGATGTGTCTGTTATTTGAACTCTGTGAAGCATTTATTTGGGCTGCAATTTCTGAGCATAGTAACTCTAATGAACTTATCCGCTGCAGCAGAGGTAACTCTGGGTCTTCCTTTCCTATGGCGGTCCTCATGAGAGCCAGTTTCATCATAGCACTTGATGGTTTTTGCAATTGCACTTGAGGAAACTTTCAAAGATCTTGACATTTTCCGGACTGACTGACCTTCATGTCTTAAAGTAATGATTGACTGTCGTTTTCTTTGCTTATTTGAGCTGTTCTTGCCATAATATGGACTTGGTCACAACACAACTGATTGGCTCAAATGCATTAAGGAAAGAAATTCCACAAATTAACTTTTAAGAAGGAACCCCAGTTAATTGAAATGCATTCCAGGTGACTACCTCATGAAGCTGGTTGAGAGAATGCCAAGAGTGTGCAAAGCTGTCATCAAGGCAAAGGGAGGCTACTTTGAAGAATCTCAAATTTAAAATATATCTAGATTTGTTTAACACTTTTTTGGTTACTACATGATTCCATGTGTGTTATGTCATAGTTTTGATGTCTTTGATGTCTATCAATAAAATGATACCCACCTGACCCAGATTGTGATTTATAACGGAATGTTTCTGGATTGTGTAAACAACAACAGTAATTGTGTGATGGTGGGGATGCAAGGCTGTGTTCCAAACAAAAAACTACACATGTGGTTGCTTCAGTTCCTCAATGGCAAAGTAAGAGAGATCAAATAAGCACCTTATAATTGGCTCTTTCCGTGCACAGTTTGGAGAGGTGTGTGGCCACTTGGAGACACCAGTTCGACCTCTCACTCAAACCCTTGTAATCATTTTTTCTTATCTTGCACCTACTCCAAAATGTCAATGATTATGCATATTATGTTACTGCATGTATCCAGAGTATTTTCAGATTTCGTTATTGACAATTGCTGTGAAAAATTACAGTAAACGTAAAATGCACATAAAATCAACAGTGTAATGTTTGGATTCAGTCTTGTGTCAGGTGAACTGACGTGACCTCACATTTCTTCATATTCTCCAAAATGTTTTCTTTCAATTGCTACCATGGTCATGCATATGCTTATTTATAGTTATTCTGTTGGAAACATTTAAATTTGGGCCCAATTTCCACAAGTGTAAGGGGTTAAGTTTACTCCCTGAATTGTCTGCCAACCCTGGCCTGTGTGTGTGTGTGTGTGTGTGTGTGTGTGTGTGTGTGTGTGTGTGTGTGTGTGTGTGTGTGTGTGTGTGTGTGTGTGTGTGTGTGTGTGTGTGTGTGTGTGTGTGTGTGTGTGTGTGTGCGTGTGTGCGTGCGTGTGTGTGCCAGTGGTGGAAAAAGTACCTAATTGTCATACTTGAGTAAAAGTAAAGATACCTTAATAGAAAATGACTCAAATAAAAGTGAAAGTCACCTAGTAAAATATTACTTGAGTAAAAGTATATGGTTTTAAATATACCTAAGTATCAAAAGCAAAAGTACAAGTATAAATCATTTCATATTCCTTATATTTAGCAAACCAGACGGCACAATTTTCTGTTTTTTTTTAATTTACGGATAGCCAGGGGCATACTCCAACACCCAGACATAGGCAGTAGGGATGACCAGTGATGTTCTCTTGATAAATGTGCAAATTTGACAATTTTCCTGTCCTGCTAAGCATTCACAATGTAACTAGTACTTTTGGGTGTCAGGGAAAATGTATGGAGTAAAAAGTACATTATTTTATTTAGGGATGTAGTGGAGTAAAAGTAAAAGTTGTCAAAAAAATATATAAATAGTAAAGTAAAGTACAGATACACCAAAAAAACGACTTAAGTAGTACTTGAAAGTACTTTTACTTAAGTACTTTACACCACTGGTGTGGGCTACACACTGTACACAGCACCTCAACTTGTAACTGTTATAGCCTTTTCATTTTTCTGTTGAATGTTATGTCTGTTTTATATACCTCTTCTTTAACTTTTACACCAGTGTTCAAATGGAAAAGTTAACGCTGTTTGATTTAATGAAAAGATATTAGCAATAAAGTTTAGAGTATAAGTGTGGCCAGTAAAACAGTGGATTTCATCATCTGAGTCCAGATATTCTCTGTAATCTGCCAGACTTCAGGCTGGCTCTATTGTCTGATATTCCCATTAATTTACTACAGGATGAGACCATGCATTATACTAACAGCATATAATGGGTTATACACATTTGTTATTCATATGGAATATGTGCACACAAAAACACAGAACAAAGGGGAAACATTTGTGAATAGGCTCTGGAGCAACGAACCGCCCTTGCTGTCTCTGCCTGGCCGGTTCCCCTCTCTCCACTGGGATTTTCTGCCTCTAACCCTATTACAGGGGCTGAGTCACTGGCTTACTGGTGCTCTTTCATGCCGTCCCTAGGAGGGGTGCGTCACTTGAGTGGGTTGAGTTACTGACGTGATCTTCCTGTCTGGGTTGGCGCCCCCCCTTGGTTTGTGCTGTGGTGGAGATCTTTGTGGGCTATACTCGGCCTTGTCTCAGGATTGTAAGTTGGTGGTTGAAGATATCCCTCTAGTGGTGCGGGGGCTGTGCTTTGGCAAAGTGGGTGGGGTTATATCCTTCCTGTTTGGCCCTGTCCGGGGGTATCTTCGGATGGGGCCACAGTGTCTCCTGACCGCTCCTGTCTCAGCCTCCAGTATTTATGCTGCAGTAGTTTATGTGTCGGGGGGCTAGGGTCAGTTGGTTATACCTGGAGTACTTCTCCTGTCTTATCCAGTGTCCTGTGTGAATTTAAGTATGCTCTCTCTAATTCTCTCGTTCTCTCTTTCTTTCTCTCTCTCTGAGAACCTGAGCCCTAGGACCATACGTCACGGCAAACCGGGCATGATGACTCCTTGCTGTCCCCAGTCCACCTGGCCTTGCTGCTGTTCCAGTTTCAACTGCTCTGCCTGCGGTTATGGAACCCCTACCTGTCCCAGACCTGCTGCTTTCAACTCTTAATGATCGGCTATGAAAAGCCAACTGACTTTTATTCCTGATTATTATTTGACCATGCTTGTCATTTATGAACATTTTTAAAATCTTGGCTCTCTCTAATTCTCTCCTTCTCTCTTTCTTTCTCTCTCTCGGAGGACCTGAGCCCTAGGACCATACGTCAGGACTACCGGGCATGATGACTCCTTGCTGTCCCCAGTCCGCCTGGCCTTGCTGCTATTCCAGTTTCAACTGTTCTGCCTGCGGTTACGGAACCCCTACCTGTCCCAGACCTGCTGTTTTCAACTCTTAATGATCGGCTATGAAAAGCCAACTGACATTTATTCCTGATTATTATTTGACCATGCTTGTCATTTATGAACATTTTGAAAATCTTGGCTCTCTCTAATTTTCTCCTTCTCTCTTTCTTTCTCTCTCTCGGAGGACCTGAGCCCTAGGACCATACGTCAGGACTACCGGGCATGATGACTCCTTGCTGTCCCCAGTCCGCCTGGCCTTGCTGCTATTCCAGTTTCAACTGTTCTGCCTGCGGTTATGGAACCGCCACCTGTCCCAGACCTGCTGTTTTCAACTCTTAATGATCGGCTATGAAAAGCCAACTGAAAATTATTCATGATTATTATTTGACCATGCTTGTCACTTATGAACATTTTGAACATCTTGGCATAGTTCTGTTATAATCTCCACCCGGCACAGCCAGAAGAGGACTGGCCACCCCTCATAGCCTGGTTCCTCTCTAGGTTTCTTCCTAGGTTTTGGCCTTTCTAGGGAGTTTTTCCTAGCCACCGTGCTTCTACACCTGCATTGCTTGCTGTTTGGGGTTTTAGGCTGGGTTTCTGTACAGCACTTCGAGATATTAGCTGATGTACGAAGGGCTATATAAAATAAACTTGATTGAATATATTATCATGTTGCCAGTTGCTAATTCTTTTATTTTATTTTGTCTCTTTTGTAAGCCTGTTTTATCATTGGTTAATTCCAATGCATACTGACTGTTTTGGGGCAAAGACAAATCCCCAAAATATGTGTTATTCCAACGGATGTATGTTGTGTTCACATTACTTATTCAAACCCTATCAATAGTGAATGAGAGTCCAATCACACACAGTCATGCTGAACTCAACATCATAGACAAAGCCAACCCCTCGAAACACAAACCTCTAAATCTTCATTGCACCTGAGGGGATAATTAATGAAGTATTTTAATTGAATGGAAACCTTGGGAGTCATTGAGAGAACCTCTGAAAGCAGCACTTTACTATATACAGGGGGAATGAGTTTAGCCCCGCAGTGAGTGAAGGAGAGGTAGGATAGTATGTTAAATGAGCTGAGAAGACACTGACGCTCCCATCTGCCAGCTACTGTTCCCCTACCGCCCTGTTCCCCGTAGTAGTTTATCCCAGAAAGCATCTGGGTAGTACTGTCTGTCTTAATGTGGCATGTCATTACTGCATTATCTGCACACATGATTAGGGCATAGAGAGGGGGGAGGAGAGGAGAAGAGGAGATGAGTAGAGGGGAAAGAGGAGGAGGGGAGGGAGTAGGGAACTCAGGAGTAGTGCTTTGTTGAGTTTGTTGAACATTTTTAGACATGCGCCTTTGTGATGTTACCATTACATTATACTAACCTCATTTATCAATATTCCACCTGACATTGATACTACACTTGACATTGAGGAATAATGCAATGAGGGTAGCTCCTCTTGTACTACATGCTGATTAAATAGGATTTTGACAGTCAACCAATGCCTGCCAGGTAAGGCTGGGTGGTATACCGTATTTACCAAACATAATTAGCTATACAGCCTGATAATACCAGTATATGGTGTAGAACCAAATCAGAATGTTGTTTGTGCAACAGTATCTTCTAAATCAGGTATTCCTAAACGGGGGTACGGCAAATAAAACTGTGATTCACTTTTCTTTTTTTTTTATCCCAAAAAAATTCTAGACATTTTCAAACAGTACATTTAGATTTTCCAACGGGGTTACACATTTGGGTGCGTTTTTTTTCTCGGCTGAGTAGCCTCGTTTCTCTGCCAAAAATCGAAATAAACCATATAGTGTTCAGCGAAATAACAACACAATGTCAAATACAGGTAGCCTAGTCAAATAATTAACATCCAATCACATTAAATGTTACTCTCTTGCGCGAAACCTTCACTCTTGCGCAGACAGAAACTAAACATGACAATTTGAAAATTAAGCCACAGGAGTTTTTTGAGCGAGAATTAAGACGACTTTCGAGTAGTAAGACATGTATAAATGCAACAGATTCCATTAATAGGAAAGGGCTAGAAGAGAGTCTTATATGGTGAGCTAGGACAGGCAAGCCCCATACTATTGTGGAGGACTTAATTCTTCCTGCTGCCACAGATATTTTATTTTATTTAACTAGGCAAGTCAGGTAAGAACAAATTATTATTTACAATGACCGCCTAGGAACAGTGGGTTAACTGCCTTGTTCAGGGGCAGAACAACAGATGATTACCTTGTCAGCTCCGGGATTCGATCTACCAACCTTTCGGTTACTGGCCCAATACTCTAACCACTAGGCTACCTGCCGGATAAATGGCTGGGACAATACTGGAGGAAAACCTATACAGACAATGCCTTCATCAAACAACACTGTTTCACGACGCATCAGTAACATGGCAGGAGATGTTTTGAAACAATTACTGTTTCACATACAAGCCAGTGAATTATATGCGCTACAGCTGGATGAGTCAACAGACGTGGCGGGCCTGGCAGAGCTTCTGGTATGTGTCCGTTACGTTTATGGCGGGTCAATTAACTTCTTGGGGATATAGGGGGTGCTGTTTCGCATTAGCATAATTTGCTCTACAGATTAAACTGCCTAGTACTCAATTCTTGCTCGTACAATATGCATATTATTGTTATTATTGGATAGAAAACACTCTCTAGTTTCTATAGCCGTTTGAATTATGTCTCTGAGTGGAACAGAACTCATTCTACAGCACTTTTCCTGATAGGGAGTGAGATTTCAGAAATGTTGGCCTCTGGTCCCAGGTCAGTTTTAAAGTCCCTGTAAATCCTATGAGGATACAAACACTGCCCACGCCTTCCTCTAGATGTCAGTAAGTGGTGACAATTTGAATGGAGTCGATTGCGCAATCAGGGCCTGTATAAAACGCCAAAGACCGGATGTACCGTTCTTTTGCTCCCTGCGCCTGACGCACGAAGGACGTTGGACTGGCTCTCTTTCCAAGCTTTGGTTTAGCCACTTATATATCGCCGGTCATGTTTTTACTCGTTATAGGTGTTAAAGACATCATAAGGTAGTTAATTTAAACCGTTTTATAGCAATTTATATCCGTTTAGTGCGATTTTGAGGCAATTCTTGGTGATGCACTTTGAAGCGCCGGGCACGTTTCCAGTACCGGTCGAACGTTAGTGGGCATTTCGACGGACAAGAGGACATCTTTCGACCAAAGAAGATTAGACCCAAGAAAGGATACATTGCCCAAGATTCTGATGGAAGATCACCTCATAGTAAGAAATATTTAAGATGATAAATCATTGTTCTGTCGAAAAATTTTAAACGCATATTCCGCCATTTTCTTTGGTATAGCTTCGCTTGGCGAACCCTGTATTGCACAGTAAGGATAATTTTAGAAATGTAATTCAGCGATTGCATTAAGAACTAATTTGTCTTTCGATAGCTGTCCAACTTATATTTTTTTAGTCAAGTTTATGAATAGTTAATCATGAGACAAGATCTCTGTCAAATATGGCGCCCGACATTTTCAGGCTAGTTTTGCTAGTATTGTCATTGTATAACCACGTTTTTTTGTGGCTAAATATGCACATTTTCGAACAAACTCTATATGTATGTTGTAATATGATGTTACAGGAGTGTCATCGGAAGAATTCTGAGAAGGTTAGTGAAAAAATTAATATATTTTGGCGATGATTACGTTATCGCTCTCTTTGGCTTGAATCAATGCTCTGGTAACGTTTGCACATGTGGTATGCTAATATAACGATTTATTGTGTTTTCGCTGTAAAACACTTAGAACATCTGAAATATTGTCTGAATTCACAAGATCTGTGTCTTTCCATTGCTGTGAGCTGTGTATTTTTAAGAAATGTTTTATGATTAGTAATTAGGTAATACACGTTGCTCTGTGTATTTATTCTAGTCGAGTTGTGATGGTGGGTGCAATTGTAAACTATGATTTATACCTGAAATATGCACATTTTTCTAACAAAACCTATCCTATACAATAAATATGTTATCAGACTGTCATCTGATGAGGTTTTTTCTTGGTTAGTGGCTATCAATATCTTTATTTGGCCGAATTGGTGATAGCTACTGGTGGAGAGAAAAAATGGTGGACAAAGAAAAATGGTGTCTTTTGCTAACGTGGTTAGCTAATAGATTTACATATTTTGTCTTCCCTGTAAAACATTTTAAAAATCTGAAATGGTGGCTTTATTCACAAGATCTGTATCTTTCATTTGGTGTCTTGGACTTGTGATTTAATGATATTTAGATGCTACTATTTAATTGTGACGCTATGCTAGCGATGCTAATCAGTGGGGGGTGGGTGGGGGGTGCTCCCCAAGTGGGACGCAAGCGTCCCACTGTCCCAGAGAGGTTAAGGAAGACATCCTCTTCTGCAAACCACTGGAAACCAGGACAAAAGGAGAGGATATTTTTAAAGTACTGGTCACCTTTGTGAGATCAAATGGACTATAGTGGTCAAGATGTGTTGGTATCTATACTGATGGCGCAAAAGCCATGACAGGGAGACATAGTAGAGTGGTAATGCACGTGCAAGGAGTTGCTCCCGACGCCCCTTGGGTCGCAGCATCCACGGAGAGGATCTTGCTGCCAAGGGAATGCCTGACAGCTTGAAAGACGTTTTGGATACTAGCTTATGGACAATGTCAAATATGATATAGCGAAGCACTTGAGTGAGCTGGGTGCACGATTACACAGGTACTTTCCCGAAATGGATGACACAAACAACTGGATTCGTTATCCCTTTCATGCCCTGCCTCCAGTCCACTTACCAAAATCTGAACAAGAGCCTCATCGAAATTGCGGTTCTGTGAAAATGTAATTTAATCAGAAGCCACTGCCAGATTTCTGGATAGGGCTGTGCTCAGAGTTACTTGCCTTGGCAAACTGCGCTGTTAAGACACTGATGCACTTTGCAACCACGTACCTATGTGAGAGTGTATTATCGGCCCTCACTGGCATTTTCATTCATTGTCAAGTCCAACAACACTGTATTCAAAGTGCCCAGTATTATACTTTAACTATAGAATTAGAATAATCTTTCTATTTCCATGATTCCAACAGTTCACCCATGTGTTTTGCTCTAAATCGCAACTCAAATTGAAAATTGCAACATTTGGGTAAAAATAAGGCCTAGGTTGTTTTCCCATATCGTGCAACCGTACGTGGCAGTGTGGAAATTATCTCAAATAATTTTTGGTTGAAGTTGAATTGAACAGTATAAAACAATCAGAATGGAGAAAGACCCATTGAAATCACTTATAATTTATGTGTTGCCACTCTAGGGTCACACTACTCATAAAGCAAGTTAATAGATTTTATTATTCAAAAACAAGAAATACCATCAAATACCGTCATACCATTGATATGATATTTTGGCCATATTGCCCAGCCCTACTGTCAGGGGTGTCAGTTTCACATCAATCTATTTGGCTCTCATTAAGAGAACCCCATTCAGCTGACTGGATATAATCACATCAAGAGCTTCACTGACTGGGAGGTTGTTGCAGCTTTGGGTGATGTCATACAGAACAGACAGTTCTATTAAATAATAGGTAGAATACTAAAGGAGAACACTATAATCAATTAAGTGTATGGGTAAAGGTACATGTTCTGTACTATGCTCTCAGAAGGAGTTCTGTAACAAGACACACTCCAGACAACACAAACACGCACCCTTCTCTCTGCTGGCCAGGCTGACTGATAATTGCATTAGCTAGTGAAGGTCTAAGTGTTTTCTGCTAGGTTAATGCTAATGTTATCCAGCCGTATCAGACAGCAGACACTCTAATAGCTTTAATGTCTCTGATAATTCAACAGGGGGACAAACACACACACACACACACACACACACACACACACACACACACACACACACACACACACACACACACACACACACACACACACACACACACACACACACACACACACACACACACACACACACACTTAGAAGCAATGTATCTTCAGTCAGAGGCTGTTTCTTCTGAAATAACCTCAACCAAAGAACAAAAACAATTTGAAACCCGATCTGTCATCTAATTCACACACACACACACACACACACACACACACACACACACACACACACACACACACACACACACACACACACACACACACACACACACACACACACACACACACACACACACACACACACACACACACAGTCGGTACCGGAGTGCCAAGTCTAGGACAAAAAGGCTTCTCAACAGTTTTTACCCCCAAGCCATAAGACTCCTGCACAGGTAATCAAATGGCTACCCGGACTATTTGCATTGTGTGCCCCCCCAAACCCTCTTTTTACGCTGCTGCTACTCTCTGTTTATCATATATGCATAGTCACTTTAACTATACATTCATGTACATATACAACCTTACTTGGGCCGACCAACCAGTGCTCCCGCACATTGGCTAACCGGGCTATCTGCACTAACCCTAGCTCCTAACCCTATCCCTTAATGTAATTCTAACCCTAAACCCCCTAGAAATAGCATTTGACCATGTGGTGACTAACAAAATGTTTTGTTTGTTTAGTATTCTTGTGGGGACTTCTGGTCCCCACAATAATAGTTAAACACATCCACGCACGCACTCACGCACGCACTCATGCACGCACTCATGCACGCACGCACACAGGAGGACAAGCCACTTTCTCTGTTAATCTACTGTCTATCTACTCTGCTCCTCGCTGGTTACAAATATAGCTATTATACCCTCCATTTTACAGTTAACATACTGGAGTGTCTCCGGCTCTTGACACACAAGAGCACTGAAGAGTGGCACATTGGCAAACAGTTCAATATGCCATGCTGCCTCCATCTTGATTTTGATTGCTGATTCTAATGATTGCTCTGTGTCTGTGTCTCTGGTTGTGCCTCAAATTGCACCCTTAGGGACCCTGGTCAAGAGTAGTGCACCACATAGTGCATAGGAGGCCATTTGGGACATAGCCTCTGCCTCCACACAGTCAGGTTGTTTTCCTTTCAGCTGCCAGGTCATTAGAGCTCCTCCAATACTCTGTCTGTCCTCCCACTAGGGAAAGACTGGTTCTGGTTCTGGTTCCTCTCTCCCTCCCTCTCTCCCGCTCCATCTGTCCTCCCACCATGGAGAGCATTGTGGCTAACGCTAGCTGCTGGCTCTTTGGGTAACATGCATATGTCTGTCTCTGTCTCTGTCTATTTCGTTATGTCTGTCTCTAACTCTACCTTCTAGTCCAGTTTGGACAGAGACTTCAAAGAGAAAATTCTTTCACAAAGGTTACATGGTGACATAGTGAGAACACATGTTCTGGCCTGTCGTACAACTGGAACTCTTTTGCATCCCAAATTACAACCTATTCCCTTTATAGTGCACATTTTTTTTTACTAGGGCCCATAGGGCTCTGATCAAAAGTAGTGCACTATATGGGGAATAGGGTGCCATTTTGGATGCGACATATGTTTACAGATGAAGAGGTGGAAGCAGGTTTTTTCCCCTGACACCCCTCTCTGGGAATAATCCTCTATTATTAATACATGCATTTCAATGAGGCAGGCGGTCGGTCATCAACAGGATAAATACATTACTTATGGAAATCCTTAGTGACAATATTAGGTATGAAGTGTTACATAACCCACGATGCCTGAACTCCCCCCCCCTTTCTCATAGGACTCCTCCACACAACACCCCCCTTTCACACCATCCCTCCCATCCTCCATGGCCCCATTCACTCCATCACTCTCCCTACCTTCTCCTCGTCCTCAACACACCTCTACACAGAGCCACAGGAGAACATTGCTACTCTAACAATGTGTGTTACTCCTCAACGTTGTAGTTCATTGAAGTAATTTAAGAAATCCTACAGGACACTGCTCCTATCTAACCGTGTGTGTGGGCATCACACCTCAGCAGTGTCACTCTAAAAACTGTAGGATTCTATGACATATTAGTGATGCTCAGGACAGTGTGGTTTACTGTAGTAATATAGTCATGATAATGAGCAGCAGTCTTACCTTCACATTGTCTGGATGCAGTCCTCCTGGGTGCCTGTCCATGTACTGGCACAGGTCTGTGTGCTGTCAGGGTGAAAGAGAGGACCGTTGGATTACAATATGTCTAAATAAAGACACATAAAAATCATAAAAACAGATGCATTGCAATTAACCAAAAATAAGTCAATATGAAAAAGAAAGTAAAAATACGTTTGTATAAATGTATTGATGCTGTTCCGTATTTGATGATATTCATTTGAAGTGTAAAAGCAGCAGAGAGAGGTTCTTGTCAGTGAGAATATTGGCTTTTTGTTTATTGTGTTGCTCGTCTTGAATGTACCTTGGTTGGAATGTGAGCTTGGTTTGAGGATGGAAAAATCAGCTAATGGAAAAACGTTATTGGCTTTCATAGCTTTCCCCTTGCTATTCAAAGCAACTCTGACCTACTGTCATCCGTCCATGATAAAATATCAGTAAGGCGCCAGGCTGGAGACACAAACTCAATCATTGAATTGCAGCAGACGTCACTTGCAACATTTATTTTCTTCCCCAGTCTGTCTCTCCCGTCTGCGGATGAATAATATCCGGTCTATATCAACAGAATGATCCACAGAGGGAACCTTTGGTACAAATCCCTTAATGTGATTGTGTGGAGGGATGAGATTGGGAGTGACACTGTCTGTATGTCTTTAGGTGCTATATGTAAGCAGAGTCGTCTGTCTGTCTGGAGAAAAGACGAATTACCGTGATCTGCACTTCACTGATTTATTCTACCAGCAGACCCGGGGCACACACACACACACACACACACACACACACACACACACACACACACACACACACACACACACACACACACACACACACACACACACACACACACACACACACACACACACACACACACACACACACACGGACACACACACACACACACGGACACACACACACACACACGGACACACACACACCACGTGGGGCTGGGTGATATTTGCGTACCCCCGCTGCTCCTCACACCGTCAGATATAAATGTGTTTCCTTTCATGAATAATTCAACCAGACGCTCAAACAAGCTTCAGCCATGCCTGTCCACCTTACTCAAAACCTGCTCTCTCTCTCTCTCTCTCTCTCTCTCTCTCTCTCTCTCTCTCTCTCTCTCTCTCTCTCTCTCTCCCTCCCTCCCTATCTGTCTTTCCCTCTCTCCATATCTTTCTCACCCCCACTTTCCCTCCATTTCTTCTCTCTCCCTCTCTCCACCTCTCTCTCTCTCGGTCCCTCTCGCTCCCTGTCAATTGTCATTACCTGCTAAATGAGGAAAATGAATTGATTTGGCTTGGTGTGGAGCCTTCTGTATATGAAAGAGTCTGGAATTACAGGTCTGAACACAGCAGAATAGAACAGCATGAAACTGGCTGCGCTGCAAATAAAAAACTGTCTCCACACCTACGACAACACACAGATCCACAGTGTTGCATTACCCATTTCTGTCAAATATACGCTATACACTCTGTCTGTTCAACATTCACAGTAAGAGAAGAGTGTTCTGTCATAATAAAGGCTATGGAGACAGATCCTTGTCAACCATGTCCACTTACAGACAGCATCTACTTGATGAATATATATACTTGGAATTGGTTAGCTCTTATATTTGCACATGGAGCAGAGAAACAGCACTGAAAGACCTCCACAGCCCCTCTATCCAGCCTGACCTCTGTTCTCCAGGTAATCAAAATGTACACTTTAAGGCCAGAGAGCATCGTCATTAGAATCCCTACAACCAGCTACACACTGCCCAGGGCCTGGTTCTGTCATCTCTCAGAGGATCTGGTCAGAATGTATTACCAGGAGCAGATGTTCCCACTGACCCTGCTGAACCATGCTGTTTCTGACCAACAGGGGGCCACACACTAGACTAGCGTACATACAGTACGGTATCAGAGCTGGCTCTTGATCTGATGCACCAGGCCATATAGCACACAGTACGTATGAAAACAAGCATGGAGCGGGACTATTTAGAAGGTTATTCTGAGAGACGGCTGGGTCTTGTTTTGCATGTCAACATCAGAGGTTGAGTTATTTAGATATAGTATATAGTCTATTGGAGTAATGCTGAGCAGAGACTTTACTACTCATAGAGGTTGGAGGAGATTGGTATCTGGCTGGTTTGAACTTATCAGTGGATGTTATCCATATGCATATATGTCAGCAGTAACAACAGGCCACACTACTCCACAGCAGAGAGAGGGAACTCCTGCTGCTATTGCTGTCCACAGCATGTGTGTGTGTGTGTGTGTGTGTGTGTGTGTGTGTGTGTGTGTGTGTGTGTGTGTGTGTGTGTGTGTGTGTGTGTGTGTGTGTGTGTGTGTGTGTGTGTGTGTGTGTGTGTGTGTGTGTGTGTGTGTGGCTGCGTACATGTGTGTGTATGTTCACGTGTATGTGTGTGTGTGTGTGTGTGTGTGTGTGCGTGCGTGCATGTGTACATGCGTGTGTACATGCGTGTGTACAGTATGTGTGCTATGAAAACCTACAGAAACAGCAACCCTCAATTAAAATGTTCCCCCATGATGCCAGGGCTGGGTTCAAAGCTGGGCACTCGTGGTTAGGCCACCATTCTATGGCACTCGGAACACGGTTTCTGTTCAAAGCCTGGAGGAAAATATCCCAGGCTTGGGATCTGTTTTTAACAGGCAAGACTAAACATTACTACACGTTCAACCATCTTATAAACAAAGAATATGTGTGTAAAACTAGCCAGAGCTCATGTCTCTTTGGACTGCGATTAAATAAGTCAATGTCAATAACTGAAGAGTGAGAGGTCAAATGAATCAAACCATAAAACAAGTTAGTTATTCTATTTCTAGAATGAAACTGTGGCTTTTTGAATTTCATCTTAAAATACATTTTACACAAATCAAATATCTTGATCCTCTACTGCTGACTCACATATCCAGTTGGCGCTGTAACACTCACCACATACTCAAATACCGTTCTGAGCTAGCCCTGTAACCTGATGTACTACAGTACCCATGATGCTCTGTGCAACATATCCAGATGGCTCTCTGACACTCACCACATACTCAAAGACCAGCGTCAGGGTTTCCTTGGTGTGGATGATGTCATGGAGCAGCACGATGTTGGAGTGCTTCAGACCTTTCAGAAGAGACGCTAGGAAAACACGGGATACAGTATTATTATCATGATGAAGCAGTTACATGCAAAACTACCATCAGTATTACCATTTATTTACAATATGATAAAGTAAATTATAGAATAGAATATAGCCTAATATAATATAATAGAATATAGCCCAGTATAAAATAATAGAATACAGCCTAATATAATAGAATAGAACAGCTAATATAATATAATATAGCCTAATAGAATATAATATAGCCTAATAGAATAGAATATAGCCCAATATAATAGAACATAGCCTAATTGAATATAATATAGCCTAATATAATAGAATAGAACATAGCCTAATAGAATATAACATAGCCTAATATAATATAATAGAACATAGCTTAATATAATATAATATAGCCTAATATAATAGAATAGAACATAGCCTAATATAATATAATATAGCCTAATATAATAGAATAGTATAAAGCCTAATATAAAATAATAGAATAGAATATAGCCTAATATAATATAATATTGACTAATATAATAGAAAAGAATATAGCCTAATAGAATAGAATATAGCCTAATATAATAGAATATAATATAGCCTAATATAATAGAATAGAATATAGCCTAATAGAATATAATATAGCCTAATATAATATAATATAGCCTAATATAATAGAATAGAATATAGCCTAATATAATAGAATAGTATAAAGCCTAATATAATAGAATAGAATAGAATATAGCCTAATATAATATAATATTGCCTAATATAATAGAAAAGAATAAAGCCTAATATAATAGAAAAGAATATAGCCTAATAGAATATAATATAGCCTAATAGAATATAATATAGCCTAATATAATAGAATATAGGCTAATATAATATAATATAATATAGCCTAATAGAATATAATATAGCCTAATATAATAGAATATAGCCTAATATAATAGAATAGAATATAGCCTAATATAATATAATATAGCCTAATATAATATAATAGAATATAGCCTAATATAATATAATAGAATATAGCCTAATATAATATAATATAGCCTAATATAATAGAATATAGCCTAATATAATAGAATAGAATATAGCCTAATAGAATAGAATAGAATATAGCCTAATATAATATAATATAGCCTAATATAATAGAAGAATATAGCCTAATATAATAGAATAGAATATAGGCTAATATAATAGAATATAGCCTAATAGAATATAATAGAATATAGCCTAATAGAATACAATAGAATATAGCCTAATAGAATAGAATAATATAGCCTAATATAATAGAATATAGCCTAATAGAATAGAATATAGCCTAATATAATAGAATATAGCCTAATAGAATAGAATATAGCCTAATAGAATATAATATAACATAGCCTAATATAATATAATACAACATAGCCTAATATAATAGAATATAACATAGCCTAATAGAATATAATAGAATATAGCCTAATAGTATACAGCCTAATATAATAGAATAGAATATAGCCTAATAGTATATAGCCTAATAGAATATAGCGGATGGTAATAGTAATAGTCAGTAGTGCAATTTAGAATAGAATAGAACAGAAAGGATTAGAAAATAATAGAATGGAATGGAATGAAATGGAACAGAAAATAAAATGATATAATAATTACTACCAGAGACACTTCAACTACATCTATGGCAATCATCGATCGCACTGGAGTCAATGCAGTTATGGTGAAATAGTTATATAACTGGTTTCAGTTTGCCACCAACTTTTTGAGAGTAGAAACTTTGAGAGAGAGAGTAAAGAGAGAGAGTAAAGAGAGAGAGAAAGTAAAGAGAGAGAGAGAGAGAGAGAGAGAGAGTAAAGAGAGAGAAAGCCAAAGCCTTGGGGAGGGACCATCACTTCCATTATTTGGGAGGCAAAGCTCTGTGTCTATTGTGTCAGCTTGCGGGCCGGGCGTGAACAGAGCAATTAGTGGTAATAGTCAGCGTCGCTCTAAACCCTCGCTGGAGGAGCCGTGCTGCGCTGTTTCAACTGGCAGCTACGGAGGCAGGGAACACTTCACACAACGCCTTTTCATGTGTTTGAAAGATGTGATCTGAGGCACTACGACTCCACCTCTCCCTCCACCCATTACTGAGGAGACACAATCACCACGGCTGGGCCAAACAAACAGTTGTCAGAAATCTTATCTCGTTAAGAGCTAAACAACACAGGGAACGGTTTCATTTGGAACAGAGAGCGGGAGCGGCATATTAAGTGTGTTTTTATTATGAGAAGCCTAAATGGGATTTTCAGACTGTTGCGAATGTGATTAATTTAGCAAACAGCAATTCTGTTTCAAGGGCACAGGGAGAGAGAGAACCTATGGCGTCCTGATCTGCAGAGCAGAGCACACAGCACAGAGCCATTGTGCATTAACACTTAAAGCACTGAAACCCCTAAAGATCAAAGACAATGCTCGTCTCAAGCATATCTGTCCTAGTGGTATAAACACGAGCTACCTCAAAGGCTGCTGCACCAATTTAGGTAAAGATCTATACAGTCTATGCACCAGGCTCTCCCTCCCTCCCTCCCTCCTTACACACAGAGACTGACTGTGTTGGTAATGTTATTGTGTGTGCCCATGCACACATACACGTATGCCTAGATACATGCACGGATGCGCACACGTATGCAAGCACGCAAGCACTCACGCACTCATACACAAACACACACCTGGGTCCTCTCTCAGGGGTGTAGGTATTGCTTTCAACACCGCACTGTAATTCTGTCCACGTTTCCACTCTGGGAGCATCTCGGCCCAGTAATCGCTGAATTAGTTAAATTTCAAAGTGCTTTTCTGATCCGCTCACCGGGGGAGAGAAGGATGGGGAGGAAGGGAGGGAGGGAGGCCGGGGTGGGGATGAGGTGATGTGAAGAGGGGCTGGTGCATGGCTCTCAGCTCAGTTCATCAGCCCAGGATCCCACAGATCAAACAGCCAGAATCCTTTTCTCATCTAAATGAAGCAAGGCTCCAGCCCAGCCAGGCCCGGCTCTGCCTGTGGAGGTGAGTCTGCCACATATTTCTCACACCCACCCTCACATTCAGGAACCTCCAAGCCTTCTAGCCACTCAGCTCCAGTTAGCCAGAACACCAAAGACTGCTAGCCGGCCTTCACACAACTTGACCTGCTGTGACACACGGCCAGGGACCAGGAGAAACCAGCGCCAAGAACATCCCTCTGAAGTGATTTAGCCCAGTGCCATGACAGAACGCTGTGCAGACGAATAAGGTAGACATGGCCCATGGGATGGGTTTTTGGTTTTCATGACTCATGACTCTTGATCCTTATCTAACTAACACCAGAGGCAGTTTTATAATTTGGCTGTGCTGGTAAAGGCTTCAGATTTGTCTTTTCTAGATGAGACATTTTTTGTTAGAGACGTTAGCTCCCCTCTCTCTGACAACCCTCTGAACTAACAGTCACCATTACACAAACAGAAGTCCACTTAACCCAAGTACCTAGAATAACAACACTTAACCTTATCTTCAAACTCTTAAAGTCCAATTAAAGTGAACTCTACAGTATTTAAACTTTACAGGAGCCTAATCTTAATGTAACCCTTCTAGGTGTGACAGAGACCAACCTTCTCTGATGGCGGTGAACGGTGTCCCCTCCTCCTCCTGCAGACGAATCACTTTCAGGGCTACTAGCTTGCCGTTCACCCTGGCAACAAGAAGATAAGGCACCCCAACACGTTACACTTCATCCCATGAAAAAAGGACTCAATAATGAGGCAGGCAGTGAATGGAGAGAATGGTAGATTTCTGTAAGTCAATGAAATGCAATTTAGGAGCACTGAGGTGAGACTTAGTAGAAGACCAGAAGATTAAATAAAATGAACCTCACCAATCAAATCCATTGTAGTGAAGAAAAACACATACAAAGTAACTTCATTACAGTGAGAAATTGCCTCAATACATTTCAATCCATTTACGGCTATGACATTTTCATTTGCTACATTTTAATTACCAGAACATGGGGAATTTTACCGCTATGCACGAACAGGAAAAAAGGAAAATAACAAAACAATAACTCTTAAACAATCGTTAAATAATTCCATTGCAAAATGATTTAATAAAACAAATAGTATTTCATGGTTGGGGAGTGCAGATTTTTTATTTGTGTAATATGGAAAATCAATGAATATGGAATATGGACAGTAATTGTTATGATCCTTAACCACTTTACTGCTTCATAATTACAAGCAGTTATGTGCATATCAATTGGTCATATACAGTTATGTAGGAAATGCGGAAAATGCAGTGCAGTCAAAAACGTGATTTTCCTGTGTTTTATATATATTTCCATACTTTAAGGTTGGAATAATACTGTGAAATTGGGAAAATTATTATAATACCCTTTTAGTGTAAGAGCTGTTTGAAAAGACCACCTGAAATTTCAGTCTGTTTTGGTGGGAGGGAGTTTTGGCCTGCCTGGTGACATCATCAGACTGTAAATGTGTAAACCAATAAGAAAGAGAGTTCCAAACGTTTCCCTTTCCCACCCAGACCCCTCCCAGACAAAAAACTATTTAAAACTATTTTAATTGAAAATAATCAATATTTGATATTGAGATAATAACAGCTGCATTGGACCATTACATCAATATTGTTTTGGCACTCACTTGCTTTTCCCTTTGTATACTGTAGCGTACGAGCCTTCTCCCAGTTTCTCAAGCTTCTCATAGGAATCAGCCTTTCCGAACTTGGGGCTTGTGGGCTGAAACAGAGAGAGAGAATATAATTCAGGAAAAGAGACACCAATTATGGTAGAGAGGGCTCAGTTTGGCTGTATTAAGTGAGAGAGCAGCCATAGGGGCAATCTATATCTGTGTAGATGATGGAAGAGCCACAGCACTTGGAGTTTGGCTGATGTAACGGCATTGTTACCCAACAATAATGTTAACCCTAAGAAACTACTATACGTGCTATTTCACAAGGAGGGACACGGTACAGTAGATGTTGTGGTTTGGGTCAAGAGGCCTAAAGACAACAACACCAGATCCACTCTGTAACACCAGACACTTGTGAACCTGGTGGCACACAGCCTGTAGAAAAATGGCACGGTCTGTTTCACTGGTTTCTACTCTGGATGATGGAAAGCTTCCAGTCATCCAGGAAATGGGTTGTGTAGGATTTCACACACAGAGACTCTGTAATAAAGGTCTGGAGGAAATACCACTGCTGCAGCTAGCAGGACCCGAACACGATTGAAAGAAAAAAAATAGTAGTATGTGCTTTGTGAATCTCAGAAGATCTCAAGAGTATATTGCTATTAAGCCACTTCAGACCCCAATTCCACACTTCTCTAACTCATTTTCATATTTCTGGAGTTCATTGGTAAGATTACAGTACAGAATTAAACAAGTTTTGGCTGCATGGTATTGACAATCAACTGTTGAATGAAAATATGATGGGTCCTATCAATGTTTGAATGAAGATAGTACCCGTTCTATCATTGGAAAACAGCAGGTAGGTCCTATAGAGGTGGAACAAATCCTGACCGTGTCATGTTTCTCTCTAAGCGCTCCGTGGGGATCATGATGGATCAGGGAGGATCATGGGACGGTGACAGAGGTGACACCAGTCAGATGAATTAAGGCCGCCGAAGGCAGACCTGGCTTTCAAGAGAAGACAGGCTATGTGCACACTGCCCACAAAATGAGGTGGAAACTGAGCTGCACTTCCTAACCTTCTGCCAAATGTATGACCATATTAGAGACACATATTTCCCTGTGATTACACAGACCCACAAAAGAATTCGAAAACAAATCCAATTTTGATAAACTCTCATATCAATTGGGTTTAATAACACAGTGTGCCATCACACCTGGCCAGGGTAACAGAACAGAGGACACAACAAGCTACTGGATCGGTTTCATAATAGTGTGTCATGTTTACGGCCTGTTCGATTTGTTCTACTCTTACTAATGTTACAGACCCACTTATCAAAGATTTACAGATGGGGACAGTAAGGAAAGAAAGAAAGAAAGAAAGAAAGAAAGAAAGAAAGAAAGAAAGAAAGAAAGAAAGAAAGAAAGAAAGAAAGAAAGAAAGAAAGAAAGAAAGAGAGACACACACACAGAGAGAGAGAGAGAGAGAGAGAGAGAGACACAGAGAGAGACACAGAGAGAGAGAGAGAGAGAGAGAGAGAGAGAGAGACAGGCAGACAGAGAGAGAGAGAAAAACAGAGAGAAAGAGAGAGAGAAAGAGAGCAAGAGAGAGAGAGAGAGAGAATTAACACTCGCATGCATTCGTCTTGAACTCTTCACGGAAATGGAGTGATAAAAACCCATTACCCATAACACACTGCAGCTGACAGTTCAGCTTCCTCCAAAATCTCTCTCTATCTCAGACAATCAGGCCCAAAAGGAACTCAACTAGAAAGTCTCAACCTCCATCAGCAACTCTTCTCTGGAGGAAACTGTGTGTGTGTGTGTGTGTGTGTGTGTGCATGCGTGCGTGCGTGCGTGCATCTGTGCTTGCATCCGCATGTCATCAAGACTTTCTCTTACATTCCATTGTTTTCTTTTAGAATAACTGAAAAGAACAATGACTGACAGCAATGTAACCTGTTAAAACCTGTTGATGATAGGGGGCGCTATTTACACTTTGGGGGAAAATCGTTCACAATTTAAACGGCCACATACTCAATTCTTGCTCGTACAATATGCATATTATTATTACTATTGGATAGAAAACACTCTCTAGTTTCTAAAACCGTTTGAATTATTTCTCTGAGTGAAACAGAACTCCTTCTGCAGCACTTTTCCTGTCAGGGAGTGAGATTTCATAAATCCATGTCCCTGTTCTGAGATCAGTTTATAAGTCCCCATGCAAGCTATGAGGGTACATGCACTGCATACGCCTTCCTCTAGATGTCAGTAAGCGGTGAGACTTTGAATGGAGTCGATTGCGCAATCTGGGAACTTATATTAGACGTGGAACCGGAAGTACCGTTCTTTTCAACAGTGCGCTTGGCGCATGAAGACATCAGAATGGCGTCCTGCAAACGCTTTCGTTTTAGTATTTCTATATCTCCAGTCATGTTTTTATTCGTTATAGGTGTTAAAGACATCATAAGGTAGTTAATTTAAACCGACTTATAGCAGTTTATAGCAGTTTATTGCGATTTTCTGGGATTTCAATGCCATGCGCTTCCATTTGTTGGGCACCTCTCCAGTGGGTGAGGTTAGCGGCTAATTCGACTGGACAAGAGGACATCTTTCAGCCAAAAGACGATTGTTTTGAAGAAAGGACACCTTGCCCAAGATTCTGATTGAAGCTCAGCTAATAGTAAGCAGTCTTTATGCTTTTAATTAATTGTTCTGTTGTTAAAAGTAAAATGCATGAGACGCCATTTCTTGCAGTATAGCATTGCGTTATCGCAGCCTGTATTGCGCAGTAACGATCATTTTAAAAATGTAATTCAGCGATTGCATTAAGAACTAATTTGTCTTTCAATTGCTGTCCAACCTGTATTTTTTAGTCAAGTTTTGGAATAGTTACTGATTAGATTAGGCGCCTCTTCAAAGATTTCTCCTGCCATTTTCCTGGCAGCTTTGCTACTTTTCTGATTGTATAACACGATTTGTGCCGCTAAATATGCACATTTTCGAACAAACTCTACATGCATTGTGTAATATGATGTTATAGGACTGTCATCTGAAGAATTCTGAGAAGGTTAGTGAAAAAATTAATATCTTTTGGTGGTTTATACGTAATGGCTATGTTTGGCTTGAATCAATGCTATTGTGAGCTATTGTGATGTTTGCTATTGTGCTAAGCTAATATAACGTTATATTGTGTTTTCGCTGTAAAACACTTAGAACATCTGAAATATTGTCTGGATTCACAAGATCTGTGTCTTTCAATTGCTGTATGCTGTGTATTTTTAAGAAATGTTTTATGATGAGTAATTAGGTAATACACGTTGGTCTCTATAATTGCTCTGGCTGCTTCGGTGCTATTTTTGACGGTAGCTCTGATGGTAGCTGCAATGTAAAACTGATTTATACCTCAAATATGCACATTTTTCGAACAAAACATAGATTTATTGTGTAACATGTTATAAGACTGTCATCTGATGAAGTTGTTTCTTGGTTAGTTTGGTTGGTTCTTGGTTAGTTAGGTTGGCTTTGTGCATGCTACCTGTGCTGTGAAAAATGTCTGTCCTTCTTTGTATTTGGTGGTGAGCTAACATAAATATACGTGCTGTTTTCGCTGTAAAACATTTTAAAAATCGGACATGTTGACTGGATTCACAAGATGTGTATCTTTCATTTGCCGTATTGGACTTGTTAATGTGTGAAAGTTAAATATTTCTAAAAAAATTTTTTTGAATTTCGTGCTCTGCCTTTTCAGTGGAATGTGGGAGGAGTTCCGCTAGCGGAACGCAGGGGCTAGACAGGTTAAGGACCTGTCTTTCCTTTCAGTGATGTTGAATTTCAGCCCTGGTGGCAGACAGACATAAAATATATCTGCTATCTCTTACTGTTGTCATACTTTAAATACAGGGGCTTCTAGAGGTTAACGTCTGGCTGCTGTAATGTCTCTGTTTTATCATTTAAAGAGCGAGTGGACCAGACGAGAGCTCAGGGAAAGCTCCAACACATTCCAGACAATCCCTGGGGAATAACTCAGTTCTCCCATCATCACTGTATCTGGGCACACACGCTCACACAAACACACACGCATGTATGTGCACATACACACACACGCATGCAAAAAAGCACATAAGCACACACACGCAAACATGCACTCACAGCTTTTAGCAGTGTCTTCTTCCCTCTGGTTGCTATCTAGTCATCTCCTGCTGCCCCACTAAGTCCATGCAGCAATTCTGAGGGTTTTATAAACAAAGAAATTCTCCTGGGAGACGACAGGAAGTGAGTGAAACCCAGCTGGACTGGCTGCAGGCACCTCACACATCTCAACCTATTACAGGTCAAATGCAGGGCTGTTAAAGGCCCCTGTAGGGTCTGGTAGGACTCAAATGGGCCAACAACGGGATATGCTGCAACATAGAATCTGCTGCAACATGGAATCTGCTGCAACACGGAATCTGCTGCAACACGGAATCTGCTGCAACACAGAATCTGCTGCAACACAAACACACTCAGCTAGTGTCTGTTATATAGTAAAGGGAGTAGGTCCTGACCCAGGACCAGATATATCACCAAAGATACCTCCAACAAACACAGCCTGGTGAGCAAACACAAACACACACTCAGGACCAGTCAATGTGTGAAGCGGCTCTCCAGTGGATTGTTGGCCTGATGGTTTAGCAGTACACAGGTTGATTATTAGAGAAATGGAGGTCAGGGTTAAGGGTGAGACACATCACTAGCCTAATTGGCTGAGAGCCTACTACCTGGCCGGATACCCCCACTTAATTTCCCCACCAGTTAACAAGGAATTGGATGTCTCGGGGTAAGGTGGGGCTACAGTTCAGCTTTGCCTCTCTCTCCCTCTCGCTCTCTCTCAATTCAATTTCTCTCTCTCTCCCTCTCTTTCTGTCTCCTCCTCCAGGCTAAGTGCCCCTTGTACTGTACATCTCATGCATTTTGCATGTCCATGAATGTTCAACCAAATGGATGCTATCTGGGGTTCTCTCTTTCAACCTTTTATTTTCTGTCTGTTTCTAGCCTTTGTCTCTGTCCTCTCTCTGTCCTCTCTCTGGATGGTACATACCTCAGGTCTCTTCCTGCCTACCCCATGCTGGTACAGCACTGTGAGCTAAAGACCCTACTGAAGTTTTGACATTAACCATTTAATGTTCTACAACAAGAGTGCAGAGCTCTGGTCCTCAAGGGCAGCAGGGGCAGCGTACACCAGGTGTTTGTCCTTGGCTTTTAATTAGACATTCATTACAATCTGTTGAGCCAGGTGTGTGGACCCTCTGGCCAGTCAGTAGCATTAACTGGTTGATTACATGTCAGGGAGAGAGGGCTGAAACCTAACAGCAGGACTGTGGTCCGTGAGGACTGTAGCTCTGAGCTGTGCACCAATGTACTATTGGAAATACTAGAACATCATTGGAATATAAGTGGTTCAGCATGAAATGCTAAAAAAATAAGAGAAGTAGGCAGGGAAAGATGGCTGATGGCTCCAGTAGCCTAAGCAATAGGACCATTACACTTACATTACACTTACATCAATTTACATTGTTAGATGTGTTGTGACCCAAACTGTCACGGTTGTTAGGATAGACGGACCAAGGCGCAGCGTGATTCGAGTTACACATCTTTTATTAGTGAAACTTAAACAAAACAATAAACAAACAACGACCGTGAAGTAACAGAGTGCACATCAGCACTCAACAAAACAATATCCCACAAAGCAGGTGGGAGAAAGGGCTTCCTAAATATGATCCCCAATTAGAGGCAACGAATACCAGCTGCCTCTAATTGGGAACCATACAACTCAGCCACATAGAAAATCAATGACTAGAACACCCCCCTAGTCACACTCTGACCTAAACACCATAGAGAACCGAGGGCTCTCTATGGTCAGGGCGTGACAGTACCCCCCCCCCCCCCAACGGTGCAGACTCCGGCCGCAAAACCTGAAACCAAATGGGGAGGGTAGGGGGGATGACTAGTGTCGGTGGCGGCTCCGGTGCGGATCGTAGCCCCCGCCCCGACCACGGATCCGGCCATGGAGCAGGACTGGACACCGTGCCTGGACTGGGCACCAGCACAGAGGAAGGCTCCGGCCATGGAGCTGGGTTAGACGCCGTGCCTGGACTGGGCACCGGCGCAGAGGGAGGCTCCGGCCTTGGAGCTGGACTGGACGCCGTGCCTGGACTGGGCCCCCGGCGCAGAGGAAGGCTCCTGCCATGGAGCGGGACTGGACACCGTGCCTGGACATCGGCACAGAGGAAGGCTCCTGCCATGGAGCGGGACTGGACACCGTGCCTGGACTGGACACCGGCGCAGAGGAAGGCTCCAGCCTTGGAGCTGGACTGGACACCGTGCCTGGACTGGGCACCGGCGCAGAGGAAGGCTCCTGCCCTGGAGCGGGACTGGACACCGTGCCTGGACTGGGCACCGGCGCAGTGGGAGGCTCCTGCCATGGAGCGGGACTTGACACCGTGTCTGGACTGGGCACCGGCGCAGAGGAAGGCTCCTGCCATGGAGCGGGACTGGACACCGTGCCTGGACTGGGCACCGGCGCAGAGGAAGGCTCCGGCCTTGGAGCGGGACTGGACACCGTGCCTGGACTGGGCACCGGCGCCGAGGAAGGCTCCGGCCTTGGAGCTGGACTGGGGAGGCGCACAGGAGACCTGGTGCGTGGAGCCGGCACAGGTGGCACCGGACTGGTGACACGCTCTTCCACTCTCCGCTGCTCCGCCGACCACCCCTCGTGCCCCCCCCCAAAAAAATCTTGGGGTTTCTGTGGCCACGGTCCCCGGTATCGTCGCTGTCCTTCCACCTTCCATGGTGTCTCCTTCCAAGGAAGGGTCTCACATCCGGACATGATTTCCTCCCATGTCCAAAACTCCTTAACCTCCATAACACGTTGCTTGGTCCTGCGTTGGTGGGATATTCTTCACGGTTGTTAGGATAGACGGACCAAGGCGCAGCGTGATTTGAGTTCCACATCTTTTATTAGTGAAACTTAAACAAAACAATAAACAACGACCGTGAAGTAACAGAGCGCACATCAGCACTCAACAAAACAATATCCCACAAAGCAGGTGGAAGAAAGGGCTTCCTAAATATGATCCCCAATTAGAGGCAACGATTACCAGCTGCCTCTAATTGGGAACCATACAACCCAGCCACATAGAAAATCAATGACTAGTCACGCTCTGACCTAAACACCATAGAGAACCGAGGGCTCTCTATGGTCAGGGCGTGACACAAACAAATCATACTGAAGAATTACAAACAAATTACAGAAATGCCGACAGACAATCAGTCAAGAATAATATAATAGTTATTACATCTTATTGTGTGTGCAATTGAGCTAAATGAAAATACATTGAGGACACGATTTGAAACATGTCTAATCTACATGATTAAGCAATACAGGTCTTCTGGTAACAACATTCAATTAGCCACCAAATGGAAATGACATTCTGGTTAGCTTGTTTTCTCATTTTCAGATCATCAATCTTAACCTAACGTAGGAGGCATAACAGAAACGCCTGAGGGAGGTCAGATGAAAACTGAAGCATCCGTTTTGAGGCTTCGCCTCTTCTCTGCTTTCCCCCTGAAAACCGGATGATTCCGGTGACACCCACCCGGATGCACCCTCACATCCATCTAAATCTAGTTTTAAATGCCAAAACAAAACACTTGCAAATACAGAATACAATCTGAGTTTCGATGATGTTTTCTCCCATTATTGTCTGATGTTATTGCTATAGCATTGTGTGCTGTATATCAGTTACTGTATTGTACGTATAGACTGCACAGTGTATTGTATACATTTAAAAACAAAACAACTATGTTTTAAGTGAGAAGTAGGCATTGGTCTGAAATTCACCAGCACCACAATACCTACTTCACCCATGCTCTACCAAGGTTTTCCAGCACACCACTTTGACCTACTACAGTAGCTATGTTGGTCAATTGTACTTTCAACAATGTGTATGCAGGTTGCTTACGATTCAAACCTTCTCAAACAGCCTAATTCACACTCTTAGAGGAGGTGCTCCCACAATGATGTGATTTGTACCGCATACAAGGTAATGTATTGCACCCCACACTAAGACAATGTGTGCTTGAGCAAAACACAGCAATACAAGTAAAAGTACACAATAATGACAAATGGCAACAGAAAAAAATGTAGTTATTAGTATTTATTTAATATTAACAGTTGCATTTCTAGAGAGAAGGAAAAAAACGGAACCCCATTTAAGCCAATATGGCATAAACTGGAAATGTTTACCCTGATCTCTTTTAACAAGACAATCGAGAAAGCTCCTGGAAAATACACAAAATAATATGTATCCATTAACTATTTAAATGAAAATGTTTTCTGAAGAAAGGCCTAGGACTGCACTACCTGTAAACAACAGTGAGTTATCACAAAATAAACAATTTACAATCAAACGTACTGTCGTAGCTGAATCAGAATTAGTTAGGTAACATAGATAAATAAGATGTTTTATTTACTTTATACTTGTCATTAGAATGTCTTCTTTTGGACTATACTGTTGGCAATTGCATTTTCCTATCTCCTCTAGGGAAAAGTCACTTGGGGTCCAGAGAGGGGAGAGGTCAGGCTTGTCTTTTACATGTCTGGTAATATGCAGAATATCAGAAAGGGAGAAGTCAGGTTTGAACATTGTCTTCATATTTGAATATGTCTGTAACTATTCCTAAAATATGTGAAGGGCTCCACCATGTCTGTACTCCAGTCACTCCCTCCTTTTCCCATTGGGGGGGAGGAGTATGGCAGTGTCTGCAACCATTGTATTACCCCTCTGATGTTGCACTTATCTTTCATAGTATATGACCTAGAGGCTCACTCCCCTTCGTGAGCTTGTCCAGGAGGGAGTGTATTTGAGATGGGGGTATCTAGAATTGACAATTGATATATGCCATTGGATGAGGTAATGTTTTGGTACTAGGAAGTACCAAGAATGAGAAGTAGAACCTCGTCTAAGAGACCAAACTGAACGATAATTTATAGCTAATGCTATCTGGCTATGGGATACTCCTCTTTCAAGTAAAAGGCTCTTTGTGAAGTTCCTAAGATCTGTGGTTCGTCATGTGAGTTGAGAGGGGTGTATCTTGGATATAAAAGATACTAAGAATTATTTTGTAAGCACTCTCAGAGAATTCATTTATAGACACTGAATTGATCTAAGAGTCAAAGGGCTATGGTGAAGCTCATATAATTAAAGATGGAGTTTAAAATATAACTCTGACTTGTTTGTGGTTTGTAAACTCGCCTCATTTAGTAATACAGGAAATTACCACGACATTTGGCGACGGGGATGGGATGTGAATCTTCACTCGGTGACAGCTCCTGACGACCTAGGTAAATCGTGCACGAGGGATCCCTCAAAACTTGGGATCTCAGGGAAACCACACATCGGGAACGAAGCAGATGGACCCACCTTTGATCTGAGAGGCAGCAAGCCGAGTGGATACCACATCTCGAACTGAGTTTTTTTTTTAAAGAAAGGGGTGAGCGAACCACACACACTTGAAGTCGAGTAACACTCTGTTACGTGGGCTCTGAGTGTATTCCTTTGAAAGAGAGGGCACCTTGGAGGCGTAAACAGGGCCGAGTCAGAGGAGAGTAATCTGAAAGTTTGCGGACTCAAAGAATACTCTGCTATTGGTCGGTTGCGGGCTACTTAGAGCCGTCCCGACACTGAATTGATCACAGTGGGGATTGGTGCGGTCTGTGGGGGTGAGGGCCCAGGGTGACTGTGTGTTCTGTGTGAAACACGGTACTTGGTGAAGCCCTATTGGAAGAAGGACCTCATTCTGAAAGTGTCTGTGTGACTGTCTAAGTGACCCTCAGAGGTGGTGAATAACAATTATTTTAAATGTGCTAGCCAGGTATGCCCTTTGTTATGGGATCACTAGGTAATATTTGTAGGCGCGTTCTGTGTGAGCGGGGTAGGTTGACTCTGTGTGGGTAACCTTTTAATTATGTTCTGATGTTCTGTGTGAACATCTGACCAATCCTGTGTGGGGGATCCTTAAAGTTCTGTGTGAGTACCTAAGATTTTCTTACGTTTTATATGGATTCTGTGAATATTTGAAAATATGATAAATTGTATGTGTGTATAATCGATTACTAGAGATTTGATAAAGTAATGCTGAGAATATAATTAGATACAATTTAAACCACCCATTCGTAGACCTACGTAGGTTTTGAGTTGGTATCTTTAATGGATAATTTGATAAAGATGAGGTTTAAGGCACTATGAAACTTGTCTACAAAATCTGGGAAATTGAGCTCTAGAAACTGATTAGAGTGTCCACTTTTGGTTATCTTACCCTAACGATGGAACTATAAAACGCTTATTGGATTATCTCCGTCTGGGTACAACATTTGAAATAAAACTGCCCTTAAGGTCTTTTCTTCCCAGTATGAGAGGAGTTGCGGGATTTATTGAATAAACCGTTTTCCATAAAGTTAGAGCGAATTCAAATGGAATCTCGACGTAATTTATGATTTCATACAAAGCCTAAGGTTTCCATCAAACTAATTATCATTGCGTGATTAATGTGATGTGGTAAAGTAACGTTGCATGAGTAAACATAATCTACTTTTATATTAAAATGCGCAAGATCTGTTTCCTAGTCTATAAATGTTGATTTTGTTCTTTGACTGCTAATCTATTCATTTGGCATGTGAGAATCATAGCCGGAATAACGCTTGGACCTTTAAATTAGGGCTATTTTTCTGGGAAGTGTCTTGATAGTTACGAATACAGAGAATTGTAAAGTGGGTTTATGTGCGGAAAGTCTTAGTCATTCAAATAGCATTAGTGGTTAAATAGCTGCCTTCCAAGCTGGAGACCAAAGGTTGGTTCCCGGCAAATGCAAACTAAAATCTGAGTTTTTGATTGTAATTCAAATAATTGTATGTTTTGCCTGGAAAGATATGATCGCTAGTGTTTGTATAAGATATAAACTGAACGTTTTAATAGCTTGTTAGGTTCAAATTGAAAGAAGGGATAAATTGAATTTTTTAATAGATTGTTTAGGTTAAATTGATAAGACTAATTCATTCAAAATAATAGCGAAGCGAATTTTGATGCAAGACGGTGTCTGTTGCCTAAATGATCTGCTGGAATAATGTATTGAGAATGGAGTCGTATTTAAATTACTGAATCATAGAGGAGACAGTTACCTAAATTAAAGATATTCTAAATAATAGCGGAGAGATAATGGCGATAGAGAGGTGCCCACCGAAATGTTTTTCATTCTTATGGATTGACTGACATATGTGCGTGTTATTTTTTAAGTCTTGGACATTTCATAAGTGGGAAGAGGAAAGAGAAGAGAAAGTTGTAAAGTTTGGTTTTAATCTTACGATAAGAGGTAAGACAAAACGTTGTTGGAGAGGGGTTATAGTTTTTGCCCACTGGAAAGAAAGAAAAATAGGATATGTTAAACTGAAAGTGATTTAGGTGTGAGTAAGGAAACATTGTGATAATGTATTCTAATGGTTATTGATTCTTGGTTTGATTGTTTAGGTAACACCAGTGAATTTGAGCAAGAAAGTTCATGTATTCTAACATTGTAATCTGTTTCCATTACGTGGAACAATGTCAGGTCATTAAAGTTGATTGCAGTTTGAGTAGTTTTTATGTTTACAGGGACAGTGCATCATTAATCACAGTTGTGTGTGTCTAATGGCAGGGTATTCCAGACATGGGAAGCTCTCACACTGAAAGCAGATGGACTAAAGGTACTTGTCCTTAAGGGAACTATACAGTCATTTCTCATGGCGGATCTTGTGGATCTGTTGCCACAAGGTTTGGGTTTTATTATAGTTTGGTTACCTCTATAGTCAAAACAATTTCATATGTTTTGGAAAATTAGCTAAGTTGAATTTGGTTATTTGAGCTTTTCCCCTGATACATAGACATCTGTCTCAGGGGCATCAGTTGTTTTCTTTGTGAGGAACATGCTGACTGTGTTTTATTTTATTGAGATGCAAAAATTAGTCTCTGAGCAATTTTGTCATCTGAACCATTACAGTAATGAGTTATTGTGTAGCTTGTTGTTTGTTATTTGCATGAATTTATCACTGCATAAATTGGAACTTCGGACCCTGTACAGACAGAAGGAAGATCATTAATGTACAAGCTGAACAGGATTGACCTTTGGGGAATGAAAACCTTGTGGATATGAGTGGAAAAAAGTTTGTTTAGATTTTTACGCTGATTATACAGCGCCAACTTTTGAAAGATTTTAGATTTGTTAAAAAATCAGGATGGTTTTTACTAAACATATCAACAGGTTGAAATGATTAGATTGCTGATTAAAGGGGTTATGGGTTTGTTTATTGTTTACTGTTTATTGTTTATTTTAGGAGTTGATTGTACTTAATTAAACATTGTATTATCTGATGTGTTTGAGTAGGATTCTTTCTTCCGGGACGGATGGAAGTTATCTAAAGTATGTAAGTTAAAGGAGACATGGGAGAACACCTCTACATTTTGATTAAATGCCTGGGATTAAATATCACTGATTCCTTACGCTGAGAAATGTACTACATTTGCGACAGAGGAAAAATAATTACATTTAGATAGTAATGATATCAGGATAATTTTATTGAAGGGTAGCATGTTCACTTAAGCATACATATACATTGGTGTCGATTAAAATGTATGATTAATGATTGGAGGAAGTACAATGGAATTATCATTATTATTAGGTTTTGTTTATAGTTAACTTAAGTTTGTGTGTGTTTTTACATTAAGTTTTGCAAATACACACACACAAAACATTTGTTATGACTATATGTTGGTGTTTTTAAAATACTATGTTTGATTTGTTTAAACATTTTTCCTTTGGGTTTGGTGAGTGGTTCATTTGTGTTAGTGCTAAGGTATCTTAAAGGGGCACACACACACATGGAATTTCTTTTTTCTGAGTTTTTAAACACGTAAATTATTTTGATAAAGGAATGTTCTGGGAACCTGGGATACAACATGTAGGAAATGTTTGACTATTTTTGTAATTTGTCTAATATAGTAAAAAATACTTATTTGAAGGATTTTGTATGACCTATGACCTCTATCATGACTTTCCATTGTGGCTTGATCACCCTCATTGGAAAGCCATTTGGATAATGAATTTATGGTCATTTGTAATACTGATTTCAAGGTAATTTGTGTAATTGAACAATATAGTTCTTAGCCATATTAACTAAGGCTGCTTTAATTCTATTTTCCTATGACCATATGGGTTAAATCATTTTTCTTTGTGGAGTTTATTCAGTTTAGTGATTTTTATTTGATTAGGTTATTTGAAATGTTGTTTTGTCTATTGTTACCAGTAGTAGTTTTGTTTAAAATATAACTCTGACTTGTGTGTGGTTTGTAAACTCTCCTCATTTAGTAATACAGGAAATTACCACGACAGTACATTCATCAGACATAGTAAACTTTGCACTTACAATTGAGGGATGGCCACAATTGCGCTTGAATAGCTACAGGGTTATGCAGGCTTTCTTGTTCAAGCCCAGTTCTACCACACCTGATTCTACTATTCCAGGTCTCGATGAACAGCTGAGGTCTTGGTGAGCAAAAAAGCCCGTATGACCCTGTGGCTCGTCAATTGCAATTTTAGTAACTCCTGATACAAACACCGTGACAAATGGCAAACTGCTGAGAAACACCTGTAACAAAAAAGTACAAAATACTTTTAAGAATAAACATTTACAAATCTGACATTGGATAGGTGCTCTAAATCCTTTAGCTACAAATGTTTTTAGTAATGCTGTACACAGCTGTCCAACTCCAGTAAAAGAGCACACATTCCCACATATATAAATGGCAGTATAAATATTAAATTAGATGGGCGTACTCACAGATCTGGAACAGAACATACATAACTGTTACTGATAGTGTGTGATGTACTGTGTGATTATGAATAAGCGTAAGTCGTTTGTCAGCTCGACGTGGGCCAGCTTGAAGAATTTCTTAGCTTCTCAAATGACAGAAAGTGGCGCCTGAAAAGGAATCGTTTACAACCTGTGCAACTTATCGCATGTATTTGTAACGTAGGGATGGCATGCATCTGACAGATGAGGGCAATGACGTCTTCTTCGAGAGTTTGAGAGCTGGTCTCTACACTGTTCTCCCCTCCGTAGAAGCAAGACGCGCGCACCAGTACTAGTATGCATCACACTCTCTGTACCTTGCCACTCAATGATGCCCAACGAACCCAAAGGCTCTTTTAAGAAACACCTAATAAATGAAAGTAATCACACATTGTGCGTACGTGTGCACACCAGTGTGTGAGTGTGTGTGTACTGGGAAAGGGAGGGGGTGTCAAAAACTATAAACGAAAGAGAATGGCCAAAATAGCCCCTCAGGTAGGTGAACCCAGGACCTTCAAATCCCAGCGTGGTGATGCTAAGCGTTACACTACGGACCCTGTTATAGGTATGTCAACAATATGAATGATGACAGCACACGTTCGTTACAAAATGTTGTTGTTCATTCACTCAGTACTGATTGAACATTTATTTCTCTTCCTTGGTTCCTGAAACAGTCAATGTGTTGAAAACAGTTACATTTTATCACATAACTAACCAAGTTAGCAAACATGGCATTTTATTTTGACTTCAGACAGGTCGTGGAAACAAGCAATGATCCTTATGAGGTTGTTGTTTTACCTGGATGCTTTGTGTGCAACCTGCACCCCTGCTACATTTTACTTGTGGAGGGCGACTTCAGGTTTTCAGGAACACATTGAAAAGTAACTTGACACTGTGTTGATCAGTCAGCGCAAATTTGGATTATAATGACAAGAAAAAAATAGCATTGACAGAGGAGGGTGCGTACTAATGAATAAGCTAAGGGATATAATTTGCTCTGGATTTTCTAACAGCGACACGTTTGTTCTGGCGTGTGCATGTATTAAAAATAAACAGTGTGGCAGTTTTCCCAAAGTTGATTACACACAAGTGTTCAGCCATAGCAAAATATACCTAGGTAGCTAGCTAGCTACCTTCCTTTTGCTTCTTATCCAACTGATGTAAGCTAGCTAGCTGCAGCTACAAGCATTTTCCTAGTTAGCTGCTACTGTTGCGTAGCAACCGAGTTGCACCCGGTTTTAGAACTCTGAGATTCGGCTGAAAAGATGTTAGCATTGTCAAAAATGCTCCAGAAAAGTGGCACATCGTTGGTTTTTATTGGGCAGAAATGTGCATATGAGAGCAATACGAGAAGCGGGGAGGGTGTCATATTGGCTTACATTGGATGGTAGGGAGATCTGAATTTAACATTGAGCTTCAACCAATACATACTATAGTCACGCCAACCAGTATAATGTACTGCAGGCCTATAGTCTGTACTGTATACTATCGACTGTACAGTATACATTGTATGACCGTACTGTGCATTGTATATACTGTACAGCAGTGTTTCCCAACTGGCGACCTGTGGGCCGAATTTGGCTCGTGGGTGGTTTCATTTGACCCCCAAGTTTTCAGAGCAAGAAATCAACAACAATTATTAAAAAATACATGTAAAAAATGTTGGACATAAAAGACTGTAAAAACACCAGGAAAACAGCTCCAACTGATTTTTATTTAATACATCTGTTGCCATGTATTCCCATGTATTCCCACATTATATCTGTTTGGGCTTCTTGTGGTCAATTTACAGTCCACAAAATATTTGTAATTATGTAATTATCATTATTAATAATGATCCCTACTGTTCAGTGAGTAGACAACAGACTGTGTATACTATATACTGTACTGTGTATTTTATATACAGTATGTAGCATACTGTAGGCTACTGTATAGACTTACAGAGCTGGGGCTGGAGTGTCGGCGCAGTTTGGGCGACTCTTTCCCAGTAGAGGAGGCCTTGGAGGAGATACAGGCATTGTTCTCTGAGTGCACCCTCTTCACCTGGCTGGCGGGTTTCTCGAAGGCGTCGAAACCGCTCTGTGTCCGCTGAACCCTTACCTTCCTGTCCTCAGGGATGGTGTCCAGGGGCGTGATGACCGAGTCCTTTCCCTGGCCGCTGCGTGTGGACATCTTTGTGACACATATCTGAGAGGAGAGAGGGACCGAGAGAGAGGGAGGAGAGAAAGGAGAAAGAGGGCGAGCGAAAATGAAAGTGAGGAAAATGATTACATCTGCATTTACTGCTGTTCGGACCAAAATTACCCCCCTTCCCCCCACCAACTCCCCTCCTCCTCTAGATCTACCTTCATGTAATCTCTCTGTCTCTATCTCTCCCTCCCTGTGGAGTCCCAGTGCTTCCTCTCTCTGTCAGAAGATCTTTATCTCCATATCCCTCTGATCAAAACACAGCAACCAGCCTACTCTGTTTCTGCTGCTACCTCTTTCACACCCCATTGCTGCTGTGCCTACACACACACACTCACACACGCACGTGCGCACACGCACACGCACACACAAGTGCACATATGCGCACACAAACACACACATACACACGCATTTCCTCTAAACACAATGCAACCTACCGGCTACTCCACACAAAGAGTGTGTTTGTTCCCTGGGCAAAAAAGGACCAGGCAGCGTGTCGTGTTGTGCCACAGCCTACCTTTCAGATGAAATATTTAGTACTGGACTCTCCAACAAGCTGCTATTCTAATCACTACATATATACAATGACCAGGCTGCAGAAGAGTCACCTTGCAGCTCTCAGAGCGGAGTAGCTCTCTCACCCAGGTTAGGATTAGTCACGTTACACAGTTGGGCTTCTGACAGGGAACAAACAACAACAAATCCTAATTTTTAGTGTAGAAGGATGTCTCTTGGGGGTATCCGTATCTAGGTATGACATGCGAGGGTTAGGTTAGTAAACATGCTGGAGATAGAACCTCGTTGTCGTGCGTCCTTATTTTAGATAATACTACATGGTGTCAGAAGTGGTTTTAATAATCACATAAACGTGAAGAACGAACCAAGTAAATCATACATTCAGGCTGTTTCAAAGCAGGGAGGGCACAGTGTTGGAGATAAAACAGCGCATATCATTATTTTGCTAGCGAACGAGCAAGGACTAAGTTACTGCTAAGCAACATGTTGCAAGAGGAAGAAACTGGCGGGATTTCAGGGTTAGCGACTCCAAGTTCAACGGGCTCTGGCGCAAACACGGACAGGCCAGTGGCTAGTGCTGATGGATTTCGCATTAGTCCCCAAGAGAATTTTGATTGTATGGACATTCAAAACTGACCGGGTGAAACCACCGACAGTTTTATCACAGCTGTTCACAAACTAGCAGAACATTGTCAGTTTGGCACGCTCAGGGAAGAGCTGATCCGAGATCAGATTGTGGTGGGAATAAGAAATATATCACTTTCTGAAAAGTTACAGTTGGATTCCCAGCCTACCTTGTCCAAAGCTGTAAACCGTATGCTGCGCGACAGCAGCTCCTTGCAGAGCGAAGAGAGTGAGGAAATAAATGCATTTTCATACCGAGCTAAAAAAAGCTAGTTCAAGTGTTTGTCGCAAATGTGGGAAATCCCCTTTCCACAGATAGAAAGATTGCCCAGCAAAGGATTCGGAATGCAGGAAATGTCACAGGAGAGGACACTTTTCAGCTGTCTGTCGATTAAAGCAAATGCATGAGGTCTCAGAGGAGGTACAGCAGGACAGCATCTTTCTGGGAGAACTAAGGGAAAACAATGCTGGCTGGCATTCAGACATTACACTCAATGGGGAGGTTGTGTCATTTAAACGAGACACTGTGGCTGTATAGGCTGTATCAAAGAGATGGCCCTTTGCTCGCTACAAACAAAAAACTGTACAGGCCCAGTAATAAGATTTTACCAGTGGTAGGGCACTTGGTGATTAAACTGGAGAGTAAAGACAAAAGTGCCATCCAGCCTGTCTTCATCATTGACTCTCTAGCCAGACCGTTGCTGGGGCTGCCAGCAATTGAAGCATTGCAACTCATTGAGAGAGTGAGCGAACTGGAGGACCCAGGTGAGGTTTTCAAAAATAAATTCCCAAAAGTGTTTTCTGGTCTAGGAAGGATAGAAGGTGACCACAAAATCCACCTGAAAGAGGATGCTGTCCCCTATGCCCTTACTACCCCCAGCCGTGTGCCTATCCCTTTATTGGCCAGAGTAAAGGAAGAGTTGGGGAGGATGGAAGAAATTGGGGCGGTGTCTAAAATAGAGAGTCTCACTGACTGGTGTGTAGAGATGGTAGTGGTCCCAAAAGCCAATGGGGACATAAGGAACTATGTGGACATGACTAACTTGAATGAGGCACTCTGCAGAGAGAGACACATCTTACCACCAGTGGAGCAGTCACTGGCTCAGTTGGATGGCTCACAAGTCTTCACAAAGCTGGATGCCCGGTCAGGTTTCTGGCAGATTCCGCTGTCATCAGAGAGTAGAGCGCTCAAAATATTTATAACACCGTTTGGCCGTTACTGTTTTAATGTTTTGCCATTTGGAATCGCTTCCGGTCCTGAGCATTTCCAAAGACGCATGTCCCAGCTGTTGGATGGGCTGAGTGGCGTCATAGTCCATGCGGAAAATGTGCTTGTGTGTGGAAGGGACAGAGCAGAACATGATGTAAGGCTCACAGCAGTTCTGACCAGACTCCACAAGACTGGCCTGACACTCAATGAAAAATGCACTTCTGCACAGTCAGAGGTCTTGTTCTTGGGACACAAAATCAGTGCAGCTGGAATAGAGCCAGACCCGGAGAAGATCAGCGCCATCACAGATATGCCCATACCCCAGAACGTGGCTGAAGTCAGGACCTTCTTAGGCGTGGCCACTATATGTAAGTTCCTCCCACAGTTTTCAGATACAACCAAACCCCTGAGAGACTTACTAGCCAAAGAGAATGACTGGTCATGGGGTCACGTGCAACAGGTGGCATTTGACAAAATCAAAGAAGACCTGGCCTCACAGAGAGTGCTGGCCCAGTACCGTCCCCACGCTAAGACAAAGGTATCAGCAGATGCATCATCCTTTGGGCTAGTGGCGGTCCTCACACAGATGCAGGATAACATGGAGTGACGTCCAATAGCATACATCTCCCGAAGCTTATCCGACACAGAGCAAAGGTATGCACAAGTGGAGAAGGAGGTATTGGCTATCACATGGGCATGTGAAAGGCTCAGCCAATTCCTTATTGGCCTGCAGTTTACAGCAGAGACTGACCACAAACCACTGTTGGCTCTGTTAATGACAAAAGCACTGGACGACTTGCCTCCCAGAGTTCTGCGCTTCCGCCTCAGATTACTGAGGTTCACCTACAAGATGGTGTATGTGCCAGGGAAGGCACTGATCACAGCAGATGCACTCTCCAGGGCCCCAATTAAACATCCATTATCAGAGGAGGAGCAATGTCTAGAGGGTGAGGTACAGGTGTCCTTTAATGCAGTAAGGGACAGCCTACCTGCATCTCAGACCAAACTGCAGCAGATTGCAGAGGAACAACGAGACCCCATCTGCCGACAGATGCAAAATGGGATGGCCCAGGCAGGAGGAACTGCCTCAGCTGCTGAAGCCATTTTGGGTGCACCAAAGTGACCACTGTAATGGAGACCATCTCATGAAAGGACAACGGATAGTTATCCCAGAGACTCTACAACCAGAAATGCTAGACAGAGTGCATGAGGGATAACCAAATGCAGACTGAGGGCTCAACAGTCGGTGTGGTGGCTTGGTCTGAGTACACAGATTGCCAAGCTGGTGGCCCAGTGTGAGGTCTGTACAAAATGTAAACCTTGTCATCCGGAGCCAATGATGGCAACAGAGCTGCCAAAATGATACTTATCTGCTAGTGGTAGATTACTATTCAAGATACATTGAAATAGCAAAGACACCCATAACCACATCAGCTGGTGTTATCAATAGATTAAAGTAATTTTTTCCCAGGCAAGCGGTCACTGAGGTCCTGGTTACAGTTAACGCTCCCCAGTTCTCTGCAAGCCCCTTTCCTGCTTTTGCCGCAGAATATGACTTCACACACGTGACCAGTAGCCCCTACCATGCACAGAGTAATGGTGAGGCAGAGAGAGTTAGCTCTGTTAGCTTACAGAGTTACACCACTTCATCATGGGCCGTTGCCTGCCGAGCTCCTGATGAGCAGGACGCTGCGTTCCCCATTGCCTGTCTCGCCGGCTCAGCTTAAACCCCGATTTCCTAACAGGAAGGCCTTCGCTGAGAGGGACAAACGGCTGAAACAAATGCAAACTGGAGACTTTAATCGGAGACACCGTGCTACGGAGAGACCAGAGCTGGCAGAAGGTCAATGTGTGTGGATTACAAACTCAAAGACACCTTAGTGCTGAGGAAAGCGGATGCCCCACGCTCCTATGTGGTGGACACAGGCTCAGAAGAGGTACGAAGGAACAAAACACACCTCAGAGCTCTTCCAGATCTACCAGCCACACAGACTGAGGCCACAGAAAATCCACAAAAAGAGGGTGAAGGAGAGAGAATGCTCACAGAGCCACAAGCGCGCCCAAAAAGGGATGTGAAGCCACCAGAGTGGCTGAAAGACTATGTTAACATACTGTGGGGACCATACCCAGCACAAAGAGACTAAGTTAATGTTCATACTGTGTCATTTAATGCTTTCATACTGTTTCAGGATGTGAAGTAGCATGTTAGAGAATAATACTGGTTTCCAAATTGCATTTCAGTTATGCTTCAGTGGTTATGCATGTTGAGTTCTTGTTCATTGGAGAGGGGAAGATGTAGTAGGATGTCCCTTGCGGGTATCCGTACCTATGTATGACATGCGAGGGTTAGCCTAGTAAACATGCTGGAGCTAGAACCTCGTTGTCATGTGTCCTTATTTTAGATAATACTACATTTAGTATCATAATACTCAATACCATCAAGATACTCAATACCATCAAGATACTCAATACCATCAAGATACTCAATACCATCAAGATACTCAATACCATCAAGTTACTCAATACCATCAAGATACTCAATACCAAAATGATACCACAGCAAAACAAGACAGCATATTAGCCAAAGTCACAGAATGGCACTTCATCCAGAGAGATGAACTCAGCTACTGCTCTGTTCAATCATTGGGTATCTTTTGAGTTCAACATCATGATTTGAATTTTTTACGTCAATAGAGAATAAATTAAACAATCATTTTGACTTTGTTTTTATCAACCTAACTACATAACACCATTATGGTAATCATTTATTTGAATGGTAAATATCTATTGATAAACTGTGTAAATCAAAATGTAGCCTAGGCCTATCCACAGTACAGGTGAATGCATATTCAATAGGAGCGTGTGCATGCATTGAGTTATTTAGCTTTTTGGGGGGCTGATTTCTTGGGGCTACAGATATCAAACAATCTGTTTCCCTTCCATTTGGGACTTATTTGTTGTATTGATCAACAACATTTGCATGGAAGAAGCTTATTTTATAAAAATGTCAGCTGTCTCTTTAACCAGTAATGACATCATTCACGAGGCAAGGCGGACCATCAGAGCACAGTCAGTTCACTGAGGCAATAGATCTTTAGAAGAGAGGTGAGAGAGAGACCGAATAAGTGAATTAATAACGTTTTTGGTGGCAATCAGCTTTGAAATCAGCATATTTGGCATTATAGTTATTAGCATATTATCACAAGTACTAGGGTAGTGATAATAAAAGTATTAGGGTAGTGAATTGATGTTTGCTTTATTTCTTTATTTCTTTTTAAAATTTAACTTGGGAAGTCAGTTAAGAACAAATTCTTATTTACACCGACGGCCTACAGCGACCAAGAACCAGGTCTGTAGAGACGCATCTTGCACTGGGATGCAGTGCATTAGACCACTGCACCACTCGGGAGCCCCTTTAGCTGTCAGTCAGCTAGAAAGGAAAGTTAGCCTAAAGCTGGAAGATACCCGTATCTTCTTGTATTGTAAAGTGTTCTAGCCTGTATAGACATTGTTTTGCGAACAGTAATTAACAGTTTCAACATTTCTACATGCTGTGTCACATTACTTTGTGTTAACTTCTGTGCAGCATGGGTGGGGGGGTCGGCTGCGCTGATAGACAGGCTTGATCCTTGAGACATATTTGACAGACGTACCGAAACTACAATTCTAGTACCAAAGCATTTTTCATGTTCTAGTATTGGAAAAAGTACATACGTATTGGTATACAGTGCAACACGAATGCACTAATGCATGCAGAGTAAATCTCGACAACAACACAACGACATAACCCATGTCCCAAACAAAACGTTGTAACAGTGATTAATGCAAAAATAACATCAACAGCACAAACACACACACCACACAGGCATACTTACTGCATTACATCCTCTCTCTACCAGTTCCTCCCATTCCCCAGCCACAGCTCTCCCACATCCCACTTCCCTTCCTGACCTCCCAAAAATGTCAGAGCAAGACTCTATGAGCCTCTCTGGACTCTGTGGAGAGAACAAACTGGCTGGCAGACACACACACAATCAGTGTCTATGGTTGTGACATGTGCAAACAAATGTTTTTGCATGCTATCATTATATAATAGCTGGTGGCAGGGCATACTGTAGCTGTAGTTTACCTAGTATGACACTCTGAATTAGTCTCTGTCACCCTAACCCAGATAGGACAGTCTCACTATGATATATGAGCTGCAAGATTATTAGTGAATGTACGGTAGTGGTTCAGTTACACTACAATATGAGCAATAGATTATTAGAGAATGTACGGTAGTGGTTTAGTTACAATACAATATGAGCTAGATAGATTATTAGAGAATGTACGGTAGTGGTTCAGTTACACTACAATATGAGCAATAGATTATTAGAGAATGTACGGTAGTGGTTTAGTTACAATACAATATGAGCTAGATAGATTATTAGAGAATGTACGGTAGTGGTTCAGGTACACTACAATATGAGCTAGAAAGATTATTAGAGGATGTACGGTAGTGGTTTAGTTACACTACAATATGAGCTAGATAGATTATTAGAGAATGTACGGTAGTGGTTTAGTTACAATACAATATGAGCTAGATAGATTATTAGAGGATGTACGGTAGTGGTTCAGTTACACTACAATATGAGCAATAGATTATTAGAGAATGTACGGTAGTGGTTTAGTTACAATACAATATGAGCTAGATAGATTATTAGAGAATGTACGGTAGTGGTTTAGTTACACTACAATATGAGCAATAGATTATTGGAGAATGTACGGTAGTGTTTTAGTTACAATACAATATGAGCAATAGATTATTAGAGAATGTACGGTAGTGGTTTAGTTACACTACAATATGAGCTAGATAGATTATTAGAGAATGTACGGTAGTGGTTTAGTTACACTACAATATGAGCAATAGATTATTAGAGAATGTACGGTAGTGGTTCAGTTACACTACAATATGAGCTAGAAAGATTATTAGAGAAATGTGTGAGCAAAATTGCAAGATGATGTTATAATACTTTTATTGCATCAAATGGTTGTTTTATGCAACAGAATAAGGGGTTGTTAGAAGTCTCATCTGTGTGTGTTCTACTGAGGATGGGCCTCTGGAAGATTTACGATGTCTTTGGGGATACCGCATTCCAGAGCATGAGTTAATGTTTCTGTTCTATATGGTACCAGCGAGAGATGACCCCAGGGCCAGACCCTGGTCTCTACACAAAGAAAACTGTTTTTACAGCAGATACTGTCTGCTGTGAAAGTATCTTTCATACAAATCTTAACCTTGTGACCCATTCCATACATCTGTTGTTCGTCATGTAGACAGAAAGGGGTGTATCTTGGCTATAAAAGACCTTTGTACTTTTGTCTCTGGGCTCTCAACTAATCATCTGAGGGTGATTCGTCGACCAGCCACCATTATCCTAGAGCACTCAATCGATTCACTTTATATGTGTGTGTTGTATTGACCTGCTCCCTTATTAATACGTCAATAAAGATTCAGTTTAAGTATAACTCAGACTTGTGTGATACGTTTGTCTCTCCTCATTTGATAGTAAAGAAATTAACCACCACAGAATGTACGGTAGTGATTCAGCTAAACTACAATATGAGCTAGATAGATTATTAGAGGATGTACAGTAGTGGTTTAGTTACAATACAATATGAGCTAGATAGATTATTAGAGAATGTACGGTAGTGGTTTAGTTACAATACAATATGAGCTAGATAGATTATTAGAGAATGTACGGTAGTGGTTCAGGTACACTACAATATGAGCTAGATAGATTATTAGAGGATGTACGGTAGTGGTTTAGTTACACTACAATATCAGCTAGATAGATTATTAGAGAATGTACGGTAGTGGTTTAGTTACAATACAATATGAGCTAGATAGATTATTAGAGAATGTACGGTAGTGGTTTAGTTACAATACAATATGAGCTAGATAGATTATTAGAGAATGTACGGTAGTGGTTTAGTTACAATACAATATGAGCTAGATAGATTATTAGAGAATGTACGGTAGTGGTTTAGTTACAATACAATATGAGCAATAGATTATTAGAGAATGTACGGTAGTGGTTTAGTTACAATACAATATGAGCTAGATAGATTATTAGAGAATGTACGGTAGTGGTTTAGTTACAATACAATATGAGCTAGATAGATTATTAGAGAATGTACGGTAGTGGTTTAGTTACAATACAATATGAGCTAGATAGATTATTAGAGAATGTACGGTAGTGGTTTAGTTACAATACAATATGAGCAATAGATTATTAGAGAATGTACAGTAGTAGTTCAGTTACACAATGAAATCTGGGTTTAGGAGAATATTAGAAGATGTCCAGTGGAGATCTGAGACTGTATTAGAAGATGTACGGTAGTGCTAGGGGAGTCTAAGGTAATGCATCTGGCAACCTCCCTCCCATCATCACTACTTATCCTATTATCTGTAATGCTTACCCAGTCAGACAGACCAGAGACAACAGAGGTTTAGTCCTCATTCACGGCCCTCCTGCCACAGTGTAAAGGTGCATTTCCTTTTCACACGGAGAGACAAAGGGCCAATATGGTAGCCAGAGATGATGTGAGGCGATAGGAGAAAGAGTGGAAAAAACACCTTACCCTCTCGCCGTCACTATTTAGAGCTCGTTGCTATTGTTGTCAGTGTTCCTGACTGGTAAATGAATGACGTGTGTGATGCGCACATCTGACACTAACTAGGCCAATCCTTTGAAGGCAGTCTCTCTCTCTCTTTCTCGCTCTCGCATCTTTCTTTGTGATGTGACACCCCTCTCAGCCTTCTCCACCTCCTCAAGGCACTGCCTGTATATATCTATTATAGAGCAGTGTGAGGATGGAGGGAGGGCGGTTCTTAAAGGAGGCCAGGAGATCAGGAGAGCGGGAGCGTCCCGGTGATCAATGGGTGATGGGCTGCATGAGGAAGGATGTAGGAAGGTGTGACATTCATTCCCACTTCCAATGAGGTCAAATGGGCTGTCAGAGGTGGATCAGGCTACACTCTACCTGCCGTTGCTATAGGCCACTGTCTCAGAGACAGCAGTGGAAAGAGCAGAGATGCTTTGCATTTACTTGTTATTAAGAAATTATTAAGAGGCACTTCCTGAAATTACTGTAAATGGTAAAGAGGCGCTTCCTGAAATTGCTGTAAGTGGCACTTTGTGGTAACTTAATAATAGTTCAACATAATAAAAATTGCAATTTTTTGCTCTGTTTAGCTCTGGCCCTATATTATATAATATTATTACAATGTTACAATGTGAGCCTTCAGACATTTCTTGAGAGAGTTTCCCTACTTATAATCTAAGCCTACAGATATTTAGTGAGATGAGTTTCACTTCCCAACCATCTCCTAATTAACTAACATCAATGGTTGTATAAAATATTCAGACAGCCGAGCAGATGGACCACTCGTTCGTTCATTGTCCCAGATCTGTGGCCATCATTAGAGACGCAGTGCCATGAGATAAAAACACCCTCTGGAAAATAACACAAACCATGTCTCTGAAAACAACACAACACTGCAGCACTGCAGCACACATCACAGTGACTGCTCATACCCAGAGGAGCTGTGTTTGTTACATCACAGTGACTGCTCATACCCAGAGGAGCTGTGTTTGTTACATCACAGTGACTGCTCATACCCAGAGGAGCTGTGTTTGTTACATCACAGTGACTGCTCATAGCCAGAGGAGCTGTGTTTGTTACATCACAGGGACTGCTCATAGCCAGAGGAGCTGTGTTTGTTACATCACAGTGACTGCTCATAGCCAGAGGAGCTGTGTTTGTTACATCACAGTGACTGCTCATACCCAGAGGAGCTGTGTTTGTTACATCACAGTGACTGCTCATAGCCAGAGGAGCTGTGTTTGTTACATCACAGTGACTGCTCATACCCAGAGGAGCTGTGTTTGTTACATCACAGTGACTGCTCATAGCCAGAGGAGCTGTGTTTGTTACATCACAGTGACTGCTCATACCCAGAGGAGCTGTGTTTGTTACATCACAGTGACTGCTCATAGCCAGAGGAGCTGTGTTTGTTACATCACAGTGACTGCTCATACCCAGAGGAGCTGTGTTTGTTACATCACAGTGACTGCTCATAGCCAGAGGAGCTGTGTTTGTTACATCACAGTGACTGCTCATAGCCAGAGGAGCTGTGTTTGTTACATCACAGTGACTGCTCATAGCCAGAGGAGCTGTGTTTGTTACATCACAGGGACTGCTCATAGCCAGAGGAGCTGTGTTTGTTACATCACAGGGACTGCTCATAGCCAGAGGAGCTGTGTTTGTTACATCACAGTGACTGCTCATAGCCAGAGGAGCTGTGTTTGTTACATCACAGTGACTGCTCATACCCAGAGGAGCTGTGTTTGTTACATCACAGTGACTGCTCATAGCCAGAGGAGCTGTGTTTGTTACATCACAGTGACTGCTCATACCCAGAGGAGCTGTGTTTGTTACATCACAGTGACTGCTCATACCCAGAGGAGCTGTGTTTGTTACATCACAGTGACTGCTCATAGCCAGAGGAGCTGTGTTTGTTACATCACAGTGACTGCTCATAGCCAGAGGAGCTGTGTTTGTTACATCACAGTGACTGCTCATAGCCAGAGGAGCTGTGTTTGTTACATCACAGTGACTGCTCATAGCCAGAGGAGCTGTGTTTGTTACATCACAGGGACTGCTCATAGCCAGAGGAGCTGTGTTTGTTACATCACAGTGACTGCTCATAGCCAGAGGAGCTGTGTTTGTTACATCACAGTGACTGCTCATAGCCAGAGGAGCTGTGTTTGTTACATCACAGTGACTGCTCATAGCCAGAGGAGCTGTGTTTGTTACATCACAGGGACTGCTCATAGCCAGAGGAGCTGTGTTTGTTACATCACAGGGACTGCTCATAGCCAGAGGAGCTGTGTTTGTTACATCACAGGGACTGCTCATAGCCAGAGGAGCTGTGCTTGTTACATCACAGGGACTGCTCATAGCCAGAGGAGCTGTGTTTGTTACATCACAGGGACTGCTCATAGCCAGAGGAGCTGTGTTTGTTACATCACAGGGACTGCTCATAGCCAGAGGAGCTGTGTTTGTTACATCACAGTGACTGCTCATAGCCAAAGGAGCTGTGTTCATTACATCACAGTGACCGCTCACAGCCAGAGGAGCTGTGTTCATTACATCACAGGGACTGCTCATAGCCAGAGGAGCTGTGTTTGTTACATCACAGTGACTGCTCATAGCCAGAGGAGCTGTGTTCATTACATCACAGTGACCGCTCACAGCCAGAGGAGCTGTGTTCATTACATCACAGGGACTGCTCATAGCCAGAGGAGCTGTGTTTGTTACATCACAGTGACTGCTCATAGCCAGAGGAGCTGTGTTCATTACATCACAGTGACCGCTCACAGCCAGAGGAGCTGTGTTCATTACATCACAGTGACTGCTCATAGCCAGAGGAGCTGTATTCATGAAATCACAGGGACTGCTCATAGTAAGAGGAGCTGTATTCATGACATCACAGTGACTGCTCATAGCCAGAGGAGCTGTGTTCATTACATCACAGTGACTGCTCATAGCCAGCGGAGCTGTGTTCATTACATCACAGTGACCGCTCATAGCCAGAGGAGCTGTGTTTGTTACATCACAGGGACTGCTCATAGCCAGAGGAGCTGTGTTCATTACATCACAGTGACTGCTCATAGCCAGAGGAGCTGTGTTCATGACATCACAGTGACTGCTCATAGCCAGAGGAGCTGTGTTCATGACATCACAGTGACTGCTCATAGCCAGAGGAGCTGTGTTCATTACATCACAGTGACTGCTCATAGCCAGAGGAGCTATGTTCATTACATCACAGTGACTGCTCATAGCCAGAGGAGCTGTGTTCATGACATCACAGTGACTGCTCATAGCCAGAGGAGCTGTGTTCATTACATCACAGTGACTGCTCATAGCCAGAGGAGCTGTGTTCATTACATCACAGTGACTGCTCATAGCCAGAGGAGCTGTGTTCATGACATCACAGTGACTGCTCATAGCCAGAGGAGCTGTGTTCATTACATCACAGTGACTGCTCATAGCCAGAGAAGCTGTGTTCATGACATCACAGTGACTGCTCATAGCCAGAGGAGCTGTGTTCATTACATCACAGTGACTGCTCATAGCCAGAGGAGCTGTGTTCATTACATCACAGTGACTGCTCATAGCCAGAGGAGCTGTATTCATGACATCACAGTGACTGATCATAGCCAGAGGAGCTGTGTTCATTACATCACAGTGACTGCTCATAGCCAGAGGAGCTGTGTTCATTACATCACAGTGACTGCTCATAGCCAGAGGAGCTGTGTTCATGACATCACAGTGACTGCTCATAGCCAGAGGAGCTGTGTTCATGACATCACAGTGACTGCTCATAGCCAGAGGAGCTGTGTTCATGACATCACAGTGACTGCTCATAGCCAGAGGAGCTGTGTTCATGACATCACAGTGACTACTCATAGCCAGAGGAGCTGTATACATTACATCACAGTGACTGCTCATAGCCAGAGGAGCTGTGTTCATGACATCACAGTGACTGTTCATAGCCAGAGGAGCTGTGTTCATTACATCACAGTGACTGCTCATAGCCAGAGGAGCTGTGTTCATTACATCACAGTGACTGCTCATAGCCAGAGGAGCTGTGTTCATGACATCACAGTGACTGTTCATAGCCAGAGGAGCTGTGTTCATTACATCACAGTGACTGCTCATAGCTGTGTTCATGTGATGTCATGAACACAGCTCCTCTGGTGATAACCCATTGGGTTAGGCTTTGGGAAAGGTAGGTGATTTTCTACATTTTCCCCAATCCACTTAGCTACAGTATCTTTGCCACGGCTGGGTTGATAAGAATGAATGATTTATATAAACCCTGAATTGCCGATTGCTATGTATTGGCCATTGAGAGGCTTTGAATCCACCGGTCGGCCATATTGGCACACTCCAGTAGGAGCAGTCCTCCATAGGAATTAATGGAATTTTACAGTATTTCAATTAAATGTTTCAAGGACTAAATTACATGTATTGAAGTATTATGTTTATTTATTAGGGTGTCTGTAATAGAATAATTGTGACAAAAACAAATGTAGACATTAATAAACGTATTTCTATAACTTCCAAAATATATTTTTTTACAACAGTGAGGGAGTGCCAAGATGGAGGCACGATGGCTTCAACACAGTGCCCCCATCAGACATCTAGTGTATAAATCATTGGTTAATAAGCCTGATTAGAATAAAACACTAATTCAAATAGAGCAAACCAGATCCTTTACAGCTGTCCACAAAACAGAACTGTGCCCTGACCTGTCCCTCCATCCCTTAATCCCTCTGTTCTTCCACCCTACATTCCTCCATCCGTCCATACCTCTGGCCCTCAATCCCTCTGTCCCTCAATCCATCTGTCCCTCAAACCTTCCATCCATCCCTCCCATAGGTTGTGTGAGTTATACAACCCTTTGTCCATCTAGAGCCAGCCATCCAGTCACTCAGTCAGCTAACCATCCAGCCAGCCGACCAGAGGCACAGGCCTCACCTCCACCTCCTCCCTCTGATTAGTTCCGAGAGAACTTGGCTCTGATTTGGATTAAGATGGAGCATAAAAACTCTGACATATTAATGAGTAAATTGGCAGGCTTCCCCAGCACTTCCAGCCTAAGGAGCCAGAAGCACACAGGGTCACTCAGACCAATCGCTCTGACACTTACAAACTCCAGTGGGGATCTCTACCTACTAGAGTTCAAATCTCACTGTTCAGAGCCAACCAGAACAAGGAGAGGAGACCAACAATGGATCAATAAGTAGAACAAGGTAATCTAATCCACTAGACGTAACACGTCACAACTAAAAGCTCCCCTCTATTTAGGAGTGTTGAAGTGTTGGATGTAGTGTCTGACAGAATGTGCCTCTGTTGAGGTTTTGGTCCAGGGCAGAATGACTGTTGGCTCAGGTTCAGCCTTACTGACACTACTGTAAGAGGTTCAACACTGGGCTAGGCTGGGCTTGTCTGAAGACATTATTGTTAGAGGAATAATAAGATAGATTTACGTCTGTCTCCAGACGAGAGGGAGGGACTGGGAGGCCGGCCATCTAGAGGGACTCTTCTCATTCTGTAGAGAGGCTTGGCTTTAGTCCTGCAGGGCCAGAAACAGACAGTCTTCTGAAGGGCAAGTGAGGATAGGTTGGCTTTGAACAAGGTGGGATGGATTGGGTGGGTCTTTGAAGTAGGTAAGGTGGGTTTAGTGGGCATTTGAACTTCAGCAAGTGGAGCAGTAGTCCGGTGATGTAATGATACCAACACAGTTGTATCAGTTAATGGTTCATTCCATGCTTTTCTACTGGACGCAAGTGGTTGATCTTCCTACAGTAAATCATCCCCATTTACTACGAGACATACCACTCCAACTAAAACAGCTGCTGTGTGTGAACAACTAAATATGCATAACGAAATATAGAGAGTGAATTATTGAGTCATTAGAAACTCGTCTCCATGACGATTCAGACATATTTTCCTCCTTTTATGAAAGTAGCAGTGAATCAGAGATGAATGAATGCATAGGCTACGGCCCCCAGACAGATAAGTGCTGTAGTACTTATCACACCAGGTTGAAGTGACCCTTCTCTTCTCCTCTCTCATAGTAGCTTAGCACCATAGAAATACATATTCATTCAATGTGTTTATAATAAATTCATCAATGGTTATCACTTCAATGGAGCCTACAGTCTCCATATTATGAATCATTATCATAGTACTAAGGCTACCATTGTGCTCTATAGAAATGGATCTGACCTAAACATAACAGAGATTACTAACAAGATATGCACATATACCACCGTGAAGGGTAAGGTGGAGGGGCAGCATACATGATAGATCAATATCTGGAACAGGGGTAGGCAACCCTGGTCCTGGAGTGCTGCAGGTAGGACAGGTGGGTTGAATTGAAGCATTCGCTGAACTGATCAATTAACTTAGTAGCTCAGTGTGGTGTCTAGTTGGGGGGAAATCCTGCAGTGTCTGCGGCACTCCAACAACAGCATGGCCTACCCCTGATCTGGAAGATCAAACAGTCTACATCTGGCTTCATAGCAGATGAGACTCTGTGCATTACAGGAAGTGTAAAGGGCTCAGGTTTGAACCCAGACAATGGCCTCCTCATAACTCACTATCAAAAGAGCACCACTTCAACTTAGGCCCTACACTCTTAGAAAACAAGGTGCTCTCTGGATCCTAAAATGGTCATCCGGCTCTCTGCATAGAGGCCCTTTGAAGAACCTTTTGGGTTCCAGGTAGAACTCTTTTGGTTCCAAGTAGAACCCTTTTGGTTCCAGGTAGAACCCTTATGGGTTCCTGAAGAACTCTTTCCACAGAGGGTTCTACTTGAAACCAAAAAGGGTTCTACTTGGGACCAAAAAAGGTTTTTTTCTATGGGGACAGCCGAAGAACCCTTTTGGATCCCCTTTTCTCTAAGCATGTAGAACCAGTCACTCCTCCTTAGGCCTCTCTGCCTTCTTCCCCCTCTTCCTCCCTCTCCTAACCACTTGACTCTCTCATCCACTCCTCTCTTATTTCCCTCGTCGCTTTCCCTCCCTTTTAGTCCTCATCATTCTCTTTCTGAAATCAGTCCCTGTTCTCTTCTGGTCTTTCTAAGGAGAAGAGGGAAGAGAAAAGCAGCAGCACCCCTCCATGGCTCGATGGTTTAGTCTGGTTGAATGGTGATAGATACTTTTGAAATGTATATTTATTATATCTATCGCCCTTCAACCAGGCTAAACCATCGAGCCATTGGAGGAGGGCTGCGGCTGCGTTCCTGTTCATTTCTCTTCTCCCATCTCCTTAGAAAGACAAGAATGTACGTTGTGTCGTATGGCCCTGCAGAAAAGCCCAAGGCACAGCCTCTCTGCCTCAGTAGCATTTTGTGAGGCGTTAACACAGATGGGAGAGTGGCATCGCTCGGTCCGACGGACACTCAGACCAGCGTGACATGTGAGCAGGAAACACTGCTACAGAGTAGCCATTCAGACGGGTAAACATCAGCACCTCGCAGCACAACAATGGAAACATACCTTCTAGCACTGAGGGAGGGAAGGAGGGAGGGAGGAGGCGAGACACAGAGAGGCAGAAAGAAGTCTAAAGATGCTCTCATTTCTGCTTGCTGAATGAATGCAACGTAAAGAACCCGTACAGAAACTGCAGATGAGGCTTTCCAGAGTTCCAGAGTCAGCTCACACACAACCCCTCCCCCCTGTGTCTACATAACCATGTCACATCCTCCCTAATCACTATCACACACAGATAGTCTCAGGTGGGCCTGCGTGGAGCTAGCATGTGAGCTCATCATGGTCCACACACACACACACACACACACACACACACACACACACACACACACACACACACACACACACACACACACACACACACACACACACACACACACACACACACACACACACACACAGAGATGCACATACACACCCACATGCACACACACAGCACTGCTGCTACTCCGTCTATTTCTCTACATGCCCTAGATGGTAAATGGTAAACATGTCCATCTAACGTACTGTACAGCATGTGTGTGATGTGTCTGAGGAATACTATTCCGGCTGAGCGCCACACACACACACACACACACACACACACACACACACACACACACACACACACACACACACACACACACACACACACACACACACACACACACACACACACACACACACACACACACACACACACAGACACACACCTGCACGCACTGTTCTACCACGAGAGAGGGATTAAGGGAGAGAGGAAACTAGGGATTTGGGGAGGAGGAGAAATCATCAGTAATCAGTTTGTCTTCTTACCTTATAGCAGGACACAGCTCACCTGGGATTCTCTGGAGAGCAGACGGAACACACCACACCACTAACACCAATCACTCTCCTCTCATTTCCCTGCTAACAAACTCAAAACATCTCCCTCTCTATCCCTTGCTCTGTCTCTCCCTCTCTCTCCTGCTAGCCCTGGCAGGTTGGAAACGAGGAGATTGTACTACAACACAGGGGGGAGTGAAACTGGAGGGGGGGAAGTGGCAGACTGACGCGTCACAATCCTCCCGGGCGCTGAGCAGAGAGAGATGATGCGTTGTGAATTGAGACGAGAGGTGCGTTAAGAGACAGGCTGTGACGCAGCAGATGGCTGAGGGGTTCTCCTGTGTCCATGTCAGCGATCCTGGAGCACCGGCGGCCCCCGTTTAGCGATGAGAGATGGTGCGGCCGGTGGAGTTTGAGGAAGCAGACTGTGGCAGCAGCAGTGTCTGCAGCATTAGCAATAGCAGTGTAGCAGTGTAGCTGGGTTAGCCTATGCGTGCGCTGAGCCGGGGCTGAGCTGGGGCTGGCAAAAGGGAGAGAAGTGCTCAAACACTATCGATTGTGTCTATCTCTCCTCTCTCTCTCTCTGTATAGCACAGTACAGTATACACTTAGGCTGCAGCACTTACCCTGCCAGCCTGCATCCATTAATCTAGCCCTGGATGAGAAGCATCAACAACAATCACAGAGGAGAGATGCATGGGGAGACACTCCTTAAGTGCTGTCAGGGTTTATTCTCTCTCCCTAGCTCTCACAACATATTGCATTCAGTATACATTCATCTGATATTGTCTCTTTTCAATTTTTCATATGGAAGTAGGGGTGTGTGTGTGTGTGTGTGTGTGTGTGTGTGTGTGTGTGTGTGTGTGTGTGTGTGTGTGTGTGTGTGTGTGTGTGTGTGTGTGTGTGTGTGTGTGTGTGTGTGTGTGTGTGTGTCATTCAGATAGGGTATAGAGGTCAAATAATTATCTTCCACTGTGACAGCTCAATTTGTGAAAACGCCAACATCATGACCCTGTCACATTGCACACCACAAACCACAGATAGACGGAGAGAAATATTACTCTCTCGCTTTCTTAATATCAGACTTTGCTCTCTACCTCTCTCTCTCTCTCTCTCTCTCTCTCGTTCTCTCACTCCCTTTCTCCTCTTCTACCTATCTTTTTCTTTCTCTTCATCTCATGGATGACCCTGACTGACGTGTTGCCACAGGAACCAGAGTGTGTCCATTGTGTTGTGGAGGCTCTTCATTAACATACCTGATAACAGGCAGAAAAGCGTGAAATCCACATTAACAACGTTGTATCTCGAGGCTAACAAATGGGCATTTTACCCTGGCAATCATAGAATATAATTCAGGAAACACTTAGCATCCTAATACAATATTAAATCGGTAAAAGGGGTCCTGGGTGGCGCAGCGGTCAAAAGCACTGCACCGCACTGCAAGCTGACTCCGATCGTCAATCAAACAGTGTTTCTTCCGACATATTGGTGCGGCTGACATCGGGGTCAAGCGAGCTGGTTGTCCGTTATTGTACATATATCAACATAACAACTGAGGATATCCTACAAGACATGTAGACATCCACTGACAGGAACAATAAGCTGCCTGAACTAACTATATGCTTTATTCGAAACATGCATGCACACACACCCACACTGAGGGAGGCATGCTGGCAGTGTTGGAGGGTACTAGTGCGTGGGTGGAGAATCCAAGAGGGCTCTGGCTCATGTATTATTCAGGACACACAGGACACCCTGCCTGCCACACACACACACACACACACACACACACACACACACACACACACACACACACACACACACACACACACACACACACACACACACACACACACACACACACACACAGGGAACCAGAAGGACCACCAGCGGAGAGAGAGAGAGAGGGAAAGGGTATGGCTGAGGGCCTGTGAAATGATGATGATGAAAGGGGGGTTAAAAGGAGAGGAAGTGAGAGGAATTGAGAGGAAGTGGGGCTAGAGACACAGCGGGGGGCTGATAGACCAGAGAGATTCATCTGACTGGGAGCAACACAGTAGCAGTGCCCTCTGGCCTGCCCTTTTCTCTCCTGTCATCCATCCTTTCCATCCCTCCATCCGCGCTGATACGGCATGCCCTTCAGCCTTTCACCATTCACCACTACTGCTTTCCATCCATCCCTCTCTGCTCTCCTCTCCTCTCCCCCTTCACACAGCTGGACTCCCAGAGGAGAAAAGCAATCTGGATATCCACTGGAGTCTACAGCAACCCTACAAGTCCTCCAATCATCATTACTCCCTCCCATCCCTGCCATACATCATAACTCATCTTGACAGATGACTTCCTTCCTCCCATCCACTCACACTACCTCTCTCTCTCTCCCTCTCTCTCCCTCCCTCGCTCTCCCTCTCATGTGTTGTCTGTATATATTCCCTTGTTTTCAGGCTTTCAGGGCTGAGAGAGAGAGAGAGAGTTTATCTTTCTCAGGTTACAGGGCCAGGGCCTGGGTCGCACTTCAATCACTCTCTCCCTCCATCCTCCCATCCATTAGGTGAGGGGTAATGTAATAACACACTCTCCATATCAGACAGCTGAACACCAGCATCGTAACCAACCACCAGATAACACCCCAGAAACATTACTGAAACACATCAGTCACAACAAGGAAAGACAATGTGGTTAAGTATCAATGAACAGGTGGTGGAGGAACTGGAGGTGAAGTGGTTGGACTGTTGTGTCATCGTTAAAGACATGAAAAGCTACATACTGCTGATATACTATAGTACTGATATATCCTATGCAGTAGGTGCCGCTTGCTATTTTTCAAACCCTTTTGAATGGTATTAAATATGTTATTTCAGTTTAAATCATCTTGCTTCCTATAAAATACTAGACACCAATAACTTCCCCCTTCTAAACTCCCCTCCAAACTGAATATATTCAGTGTGTATATTGTTTGGTACAGATCTCTTCAAACCGCCTGGGTCTCCTTAGGATTGCTGATGTAAGTTAACAGCTACTGAATTAAGACAAGTTAAGCATTTCTTTGTGTACTGTTCCTCACGCTCCAGACTGACAAGTGAATTTATCTCATTTGGAAGTCTAATGAAACAAGCTCCAGAATCACAGGCCGTGTCATTTAGGATCACAGAGCTTTTGTACCGAGACGGCGTTCAGTTGCAAATAGCCCAAACTTCTGCCTTATAACGGGATGCATTCATGTTTCTGGAAGATGAGATGACAGAGAGAAGACACCACACTCCCTGGGCTGGACTTCCTCACACAGTACAAATGAGGGAATTATCATCCGAGTCCATATCATTAGGAAACTCCTCAGTAATAAAAACTTAGCAAATAACAAATGAAATAGCAGTAAAGCAATGTGTCAGTGACACATAAGCTAACGTATTAAAGCGTAGATAGTACAGAGACAGTATAACCTTGTATTGTTTGCCTACAGGCTGATGCATCTCGGTGGCCATTCATGTTTCATTGACAGGGAAGGACAGGGAATAAAATGGCTGACTTCACATATGCACAGATATGATCATTCTAGAGTTCAACTTCAGTTGGCCAACTTTGTAGGCAGATGAGATGAAAGCAACAGCCCTACTAGCCATTAGGAAGGCCATTAAAACCAGCTCACTGTGTTCACACTGCCAGTGAACATCACATTTGCATCACACTGCCTGCTATAATTGGCTTAGCCCTGCTTGGGCACCATACACAATATATTTCATCTTAGAGCCTGCCTGACTGTGATGTGGTATTCATACAGTGAAATCATGTTGTAGTATTTATACAGTGAGAATAAGGGAGTAGCTATATATTTCAAATATACAAAGTGAATATATATTAGACTCCTCCCCTTGTAACAGAATAAGGCCAATCAGAGCATTCCAATCCCTGACTGATTCACCTCTCTGAGGAAGGAGACAGTTCTCCAAGGGCAAAAGCATATAACACGGCAGAACCCCCATATCCACTTCACATCAGCCATGATGAGGTACAGCACATCCTACACACGACAAACTAAACCACCACACAGCTGGTGCTTTTCTCAGTCCAGCTGTGTGTGTGTGTGTGTGTGTGTGGTCTTGTTCTATCCTCATCCCCACAAGGATAGTAAAACAAGGAAAATTCTCCCTAATGCGGACATTTCCCACATCCCCATGAGGACAAAGGCTATTTTAAATTTAGGGGTTAAGTTTAGGGTTAGGAGTTAGGTTTATGCTTTGGGTTACGGGTTAGGGAAAATAGGGTTTTGAATGGAAATAAATGTTTGGTGTCCACGAGGATAGAAAAAAACAAGTGTGTGTGTGTGCAGTGATACTCCTCTTGAACTCAGATAGCACATCTCCCCTCTCCTCCACCTCCCTCCCCCTTCTGCATTAGGTTTTAGGATGCTGATGACACACCCCTGGCTCCCCTCCAGAAGTCTGTCTCCCTCCCTCCCTCCACCTCTGGGCCCAGGCAACATCAGATCAATAGAAGAGACCCAATCACAAACACCAAGACATAACACACCCAGCCGCCACAACACCACTAAACACAACACTGCTTATTGGAAAACCTGCTGATTGCCTCCACAGCTCAGCGTTGCAATTAATTGAAGACTGATTAATGAAACAACACCTGTAGCCTCTGGGCCTAAGGGGACGTGGTCTTCACACAATTATTTCTTAATAGCGGGAATGGACAAATAGCTCATCAGTTGGCCTGTCTTGTCTGTCTGTTCGCCAGTGAGGAATCACCCTGAAGCTTTGTGGCTTTGTTGCTGACTTTAAAATGCAAATCACTCAGGCTGATAACTGCAATCCCAGCGACATGAATAAGACTCTGCTCCGGAGTCAGCGCCGGCTGAATTGAAAGAAGAAGAGCTATAATCCCTATCCTATTCATCACTGAGCAGCTCTGGGTACAACGCTGTGTCCTAAATGGGACCCTATTCCCTACATAGTGCACTACTTTTGACCAGAACTCTATGGTCCCTCAGAAGTAGTAATTTACATATGGAATAGAGTGCCATTTGGGATGCGGCCCAACGGCTCCAGGAGAACAGATGAACTCTCAGAGAGATGGTAGTTGAGCTAGCATCATCCACAAAGAGGAGAAGTCTGGGAGCCATGGAGTCATAGGGCTAAAGAAAGACATCTAACAGTGGATTGGCCTTGGGATGACCCTGCTTCATACTGCCTTCAGATGGACCAGGAGGAGAGAGGAGGATCACCGAGGTTGAGGTTCACTAGAAGTGTAGGGATATGGGGCTATGTATGACTTCAGAGAGGATCCTCCTTTGTAACAATGGAACGTTACGTGGTTCTGGGTGGTGGTGCTGAGTTTATCAAGTCAACTGCCTGGATGGATTTCTAAAGTGAGAGTGGAGACGTAATTCGCAGGAAGATGGTTTCAAATGAAGGGTGAATAAACTTGAATGGCATTTCAGACTGCTGAGAGAAAGGAGATAAGACCTAAGCCTATTATTAGGAGCACTTTCAGCAGAAAGTTAAATGACAGCGTACTCTACCTTTCAAGTTAGATATGATCTTAACTGCTGTCTACCTTGCTGACTAGTGATTGTTGCTCCAAAGACAGAAGGGACAGATTGGAACTGTGAATGACCACAACACGACAAGACAAAACTACAAATAAACGTTAAATGAACTCTGAGCATCATGTGACCAGTAGATGGCAATGACTCACCAACAGGTGAGATAAGATCAGCACAGTCAGAAGAGCAGTGCATTGATTAACACTATCAAACAAGAATGTGCCACAACTGCCAATATCAAGAGAGACTATTGGGTGACAAGACTGTCGTTGACATGCCATATTAAAGCAATGCCTCAGAAACATATGAGCCCTTCTCTGTACTATTGGTACCTCCATCATAGACTAGAGTCCTATTCAATCAGAGCATTGTCCACACAGAATCTGACTAACACCAGTCTCATCCAGTGCCGTTAAGAGAGAATCTCTGTTCTCAAGATGTGAATCTCAACACTGAGTAACAGGGACGTTGGAACATACCACTAGGATGACATCATGCTCTACCACAGGGTCAGAAAGGTTTAGAACAATGAATGACTAATTAATTGTCCAGTTTCCATACAAACAAAGTTTTAACTGCTGTGCCATCACATGAGAGAGATTCATCTCAGGCCATTCATTCATCCTTAGTCCAACTGTGATACAACTCAAAGTAATGTTGGGCTCAGATGACTCAGAGACTCATATCTCCCTCACTAACTTTAAGCACCAGCTGTCAGAGCAGCTCACAGATCACTGCACCTGTACATAACCAATCTGTAAATAGCCCATCCAACTACCTCATCCCCATACTGTTATTCATTTTGCTCCTTTATACCCCAGTATCTCTACTTGCACACTCATCTTCTGCACATCTGTCACTCCAGTGTTTAATTGCTAAATTGTAATTATTTCACCACTATGGCCTATTTATTGCCTTACCTCCCTTATCCTACCTCATTTGCACACACTGTATATAGACTTTTTCTACTGCATTATTGACTGTATGTTTGTTTATTCCATGTATAACTCTGTGTTGTTGTTTGTGTCGCACTGCTTTGCTTTATCTTGGCCAGGTCGCAGTTGTTAAATGAGAACTTGTTCTCAACTAGCCTACCTGGTTAAATAAAGGTTAAATAAAAATAAATAAAAGACACAAAAGGGTAAGTGCTCTCCTCTCCCATCCTCATCAGGGCAGGAAATGACATCATAAAGCATGGGAGTGATATAATCTCAGAGGCCCTAGTCTCTGTTCAGCCAGTCCTTCTAATAAAGCCAATAGGTTATCCCTAGCCCTCTGTTGAGACTGTACATAATCTTTACTAAAATAAGGGATATTAAGCAAAAAACACTAGTCTTGTCACAGATAAGTTTGTAAGACCGAGGTATGGTAAATGTCATATTTTTTTCTTCTGCTGTTATCAAAGTGAAGTAGTAAGCAACACTCTGGAAATATCTTCAATGGAGAGAGAGAGAACAACTCTTCAGTCCCCTTTGCTGGCTGGTAAACTGTTGAATGACAAAGTGCCTTATCGGGCGTTAGATAAGAGGAGGTCACAGCCTCACAGAGATAGCGACAGAGCTACGGAGGAAGAAAGACAGCCTTTGTTATCACTCCATTTCAGCCAAGCAGGGCTGTCAACAAAGCAGCTTTTGACAGATTTCCAGAGAGAGATTTCCATACATCCATTCCTTCATTCAGTAGGATGTGGAAACTACAGTACTGTATGAATGAGGAGGTGATCTGCAGCCAAATTGCAACATACTATGTCAGTATAGTGTATCCATGGATGGGACTGCATCTTCAGAGTTTTCTAGAGAATTATTTGATCTTACTGCAGAAGAACTTCCCCCATGCATACAAAAACACCCATCACGTTTGTGACTGACTAAAATTCCCATTAAACGTCCATTTATGCAGCATTGCGCAGTCATAACAGCATGTGTTGCTGCAGTGATTAATAATTCAGACGTTGACATTTACAGTTTGGTGTTGGGTTCGTTTGGCATGTTTTCCCGGAGCAGAGGAGTAGTTAGTTATGGGAATCAGCACATATCCTCCATAATTACATCTGACTGTGTGTGTGTGTGTGTGTGTGTGTGTGTGTGTGTGTGTGTGTGTGTGTGTGTGTGTGTGTGTGTGTGTGTGTGTGTGTGTGTGTGTGTGTGTGTGTGTGTGTGTGTGTGCGTGTGTGATCCAAACGAGTAGGACTAACCTGCTGCTGCCGTCGTTCAGAGATAATTAGAGGGTTTAATATAGACACCAGCTGCTGCTCAACATCTAATCACCAACAACTACACACACAGACAGAGGAGGGGTCGGACACTGCAGTACGACCCTGGCTGAATCCCAAATCACCCCCGTACCCTCGGCCCTCCATTTGCGCGCTCATGTGCGAATCCGCCGTTTGCACAAGTGTGAAAGCTGAGGGAGTGAAAATGATCGAGGGTGTAGGTAGGGGCTAATTAGACCCTCCTTTAGCCACTTTGACCAATCCAGCAAGGCTGCAGGTTTCAGAGTGAAGTGCTATCCCGACACGCACTGCGATATGTTTAGAGTTTGTGCAATTTAATACAAAAGAATGGAGAGGCGTGCCTAATTATACTGTTTGCCACATGCATTTGCTAATGTCTGATTTCGAGACTTGACACGTAACAGATGAAACACCTCTCAAATTAAATGTTTAACTGTTACTGAGGTTTAAATCTTGCAAAATGACACGGGGTACTTGTTAATTTGAATTTCATGCTTGTTTTATTTGTAAGTGGAACATGATTTGCATCATTCAAGTCACGTCTCACGTCGGTAGCCATGAAGTGCTTTGAAAGGCTGGTCATGGCTCACATCAACAGCATCCTCCCGGACACCCTAGACCCACTCCAATTCGCATACCGCCCCAACAGATCCACAGATGACGCAATCTCAAATCACACTCCACACTGCCCTTTCTCACCTGGACAAAAGGAACACTTATGTGAGAATGCTGTTCATTGACTACAGCTCAGCGTTCAACACCATAGTGCCCACGAAGCTCATCACTAAGCTAAGGACTCTGGAACTAAACACCTCCCTCTGCAACTGGATCCTGGACTTCCTGACAGGCCGCCCCCAGGTGGTAAGAGTAGGCAACAACACGTCTGCCACACTGATCCTTAACACTGGGGCCCCTCAGGGGTGTGTACTTAGTCCCCTCATGTGTTCCCTGTTCTGTGAGGCCAAACACGACTCCAACACGATCATTAAGTTAAGCAGACGACAACAGTGGTAGGCCTGATCACCGACAATGATGAGACAGCCTATAGGGAGGAGGTCTGAGACCTGGCCGTGTGGTGCCAGGACAACAACCTCTCCCTCAACGTGATCAAGACAAAGGAGATGATTGTGGACTACAGGAAAAGGAGGACAGAGCACGCCCCCATTCTCATTGATGGGGCTGTAGTGGAGCAGGTTGAGAGCTTCAAGTTCCTTGGTGTCCACATCACCAACAAACTATCATGGTCCAAACACACTAAAACAGTTGTGAAGAGGGCACGACAAAGCCTATTCTCCCTCAGGAGACTGAAAAGATTTGGCATGGGTCCTCAGATCCAAAAAAGTTCTACAGCTGCACCATCAAGAGCATCCTGCATCACTGCAACCAGTCAGGATCCATGCAACTTATTATGTGACTTGTTAAGCAAATTTTTACTCCTGAACTTATTTAGGCTTGCCATAGCAAAGGGGTTGAATACGTATTAACTCAAAACATGTTTTATTAATTTGTAAAACGTTCAATAAACATCATTCCACTTTGACATTATGGGGTATTGTGTGTAGGCCAGTGACCAACAAATCTCAATTTCATCCATTTTAAATTCAGCTGTAACACAACAAAATGTTGAACAAGTCAAGGGGTGTGAATACTTTCTGAAGGCACTGTATCTAGAACCAAAAATGGTTCTTAGGAGAACCCTTTGAAGAACCCCTTTTGGTTCCAGGTTGAACCCTTTCCAAAGAGGGTGGAGTCCAAAATAGTTACACCTGGAACCAAAAAGGGTTATCTTATGGGGACAGCTGCAGAACCCTTTTGGAACCCTTTTTTCTAAGAGTGTAAGTATCGTGATAACATTGTATCGTTAGATCCCTGGCAATTCCCAGCCCTAGAAGTCACCTTCAGAGTTTCGGGGCAAGGGGCTGGTTTGAGATTCACTGTCTATACCCCTCTCCCTCTCCCTTAACCACTATTACTATTTCACACTATTCCTCCACTCTCACACACTCCTTCTCATTTTTTTTCTCTCCATCCCTCTCCTTCACTCCTTATCTCTCACCCTCCTTCCTTCTCCCTCTTCCTCATCCTTCCCTACATCCATGTCTCTCTCTCTCTCTCACTCCATTCCCCTCTTTCTACATTCTCTCTCTCTCTCTCTCTCTCTCTCTCTCTATCTGTCTCTCTCTCTCTCTCTCTCTCTCACTCCATTCCCCTCTTTCTACATTCTCTCTCTCTCTCTCTCTCTCTCTCTCTCTCTCTCTCTCTCTCTCTCTCTCTCTCTCTCTCTCTCTCTCTCTCTCTCTCTCTCTCTCTCTGTCTCTCTCTGTCTCTCTCATTTTCTCACCTGCCACAGTACTCCCACATCCCACTTCCCTTCCTGACCTCCCAAAAATGTCAGAGCAAGACTCTATGGGCCTCTCTGGACTCTGTAGAGTGAACAGACTGGCTTGCACACACCACACACACACACACACACACACACACACACACACACACACACACACACACACACACACACACACACACACACACACACACACACACACACACACACACACACACACTCTTCCTCTCATAATGAGCCTCCAAATAGCAGAGCTGTCTAAATTGAGAGAAGAAAGAGTGCTTATTCGCTCGGAGATGAAAGGTGATATTTCCCCCTTTCCAAAGGTCAACAGAGATCATTGTGTTTTTCCCCTAACCTTCTCCTTTCAAAAGGGCTGATCATTAAACACAATATTTACCTTGACATTTGACACTTTTTCCAAATTGTTTTGAACTCTCAGTATGTAAGAGAAAATGTGAGACAAAACAAGAGAGGCCGAGCTTCTTTCGCTAACTAAATGTAGAATGTAATCAGTTTAAATGAATATTCTGAAAGTGTGTTATATTTATACTAGCCCTTATTGCTTTATCTGCTGAACCCAGAACATAATAACCAGACTGAAGCATGGTTGTCTTCCATACCATTACCCTCCTTATGCCTTATTTCCCCCCACAGCATCTAATCCCTATGAAGTGCACTATTATACTACATAGGGCTCTGGTCAAAAGTAGTGCACTATGTAGGGAACAGAGTGCCATTTGGGACGGATTTTAGCTACCGGTCAGCTCTTTCCAGCTCCCAATAACGGTTCATTGCCTTTTCCTCCCTGCGCAGCACTAACCTAGTCTAAGCCCTGAAACATATGGGAGCGCTCCAACAGCCGTCAACATGATCGATGTGACATCACATCCGCCAGTCATCATCGCCACACGACGCCCCTAACAACGGGACGGAAGCTCGCCTAACAACGGGGAGACTGGTCATACTGTTCATGCCACATTTGCATTTTAATATCTCAGCAATATTTAATCCATTAGGTATCCTCCCGGGCCATTGAGGGAACGTTAATTCGCTAACGAATGGCTGGGTTAACGACAGTTGGATTATACCAACGTTATTCACGATGAGACAGGAGATGGTGGGATTGAACACCAGGACTGACACTCAGGAGCTTCACACTGGCAGGACTCATACATCCACAACCATCTCATACAGTATTAGCCTGGTCGCAGATCTGTTAGTGATGTTTTGGCAACTCCTATGCTTGAGTTGGCAAGACAGCACAAACTGATCTTGGACCAGTCTAATTTTGTATGGATTCCTACTCACACAAACTAAGCTGGCCATAGCATCATTCAACTATGTACTAATCCTGTATAATGGAGTTCCAAGATTATAACATCTAGCTGGAGGAATTTACAGCCAAATATGAGTGATGGCTAAAAACGGAGACCGCTAATTTTCTCAGATTAGCACTAATCTTAGATTGAGAAAAAAACAGAGTACCTTGCAGCTAACGCTTCTTAGATTAACCAGGGGAGAGTGATAAATAGCTGACCGCCTGTCAGAGTTTTGAAGCCAACGCTTTCAGTTGAGCCATCATCCTGAGATTGAGAAATAGCTGACCTAACCCCTGCAGGCTAACACCCCCAGATTAGCTGGCCGTGACAGAAGCACAGAAACATGGCTGCTGCTGCTGAAAAGTCAAGCCATCGTCACCAGTCATTCAGGCTTACGGCTGCATCAAAGTATCTTCTAGGAAAATGTACACTGATCATGAGAAGTTAATGAGTTTAGAAGAGAGAACTCTACTTTAATCTTAACAGGAATTGGATTGAGTTAATGGGTTAACAGCAGAGGATGCACACAAGCATGTAGGCACACGCACACGCACACGCACACGCACACGCACACACACACACACACACACACTGCCCTAACAAGGAGAAATGAGTAATGATGTTGGCTCTATATTTCTCCCCACCCTAGTGTGCCCTGTGAGGGGGTGGAGCAGGAGTGATGTAGCGTTGGCAGAAGGAAGTCGGTTCCTCCCAGCTTCCCTCCTGGGCCGCTCTGGAGAGAGGAGGATAGAGGGGTGTTCAAGGGTATCTGTCAATATCTTACTCTACTACCTCAGGAAGAAGGAGGGAAAAAAGAGCGAGAGAACAAAACACAGAGACTTCTGAGGTCAAATGAGTGCTAGCGTAGGACATCTTGAAGTGATTTTCAAACGCGTTGCTACAAAACATGAGCTGGGCGGACAGGGAGGCAGGCAGGCCCAGAAGCCTTTTCCCTCACTGCAAAGAGTGAACATAGAAACACACCGCCTAGTGGAACTGCCTGGCTAGCTGTTTCACATGTGGGCTAAACGCCTTAGAGACAAAAAATACAGCATAAACTACCTACTGTAAATTTCATGCACAGTACACTAAAGATACATATTATATGGAGTGAGCAGGCTATACTGACAGCAGAGATGTGAGCGATACCTTTTGGTTTGTTCCACAGTCATTGGTTTGATCAAAAACAGACAGAAGTAGGACACTGACGCTTACATTAACCTACATACACCTGATCTGTAGTCCCTTCCAGTCACCTGATAGGAACACGGTGGTGGCAGTCTATTTTCACAGACTCTCAGCAATTCCACATTAATTTCAATGATGGATACATTTTAGAGAAAAATAGGCCTAAAGTAGAACAAGAAAGAACAATTGATTACTCAGAGAGAAGTAAATGTATTTCTATGTGACAGTATTGTGACCGAAGACGTACAGTCGTGGCCAAAAGTTTTGAGAATGACACAAATATGAATTTTCACAAAGTCTGTTGCCTCAGTTTGTATGATGGCAATTTGCATATACACCAGAATGTTATGAAGAGTGATCAGATGAATTGCAATTAATTGCAAAGTCCCTCTTTGCCATGCAAATCAACAGAATCCCCCCAAAACATTTCCACTGCATTTCAGCCCTGCCACAAATGGCAGCAGGCAGGTGTGAGTGCATCTGCATGCACAGTGAGGCGAATATTTTTGGAGGATGGCCTGGTGTCAAGAAGGAAGCCTGGTGTCAAGAAGAAGCCACTTCTCTCCAGGAAAAACATCAGGGACAGACTGATATTCTGCAAAGGGTACAGGGATTGGACTGCCGAGGACTGGGTGGACTGCTGAGGACTGACTCCCAACCATCCAGGAAAAGTTTGGTGACGAACAATGCCTTTTCCAGCATGATGGAGCACCTTGCCATAAGGCAAAAGTGATAACTAAGTGGCTCGGGGAACAAAACATCAATATTTTGGGTCCATGGCCAGGAAACTCCCCAGACCTTAATCCCATTGAGAACTTGTGGTCAATCCTCAAGAGGTGGGTGGACAAACAAAAACCCACAAATTCTGACAAACTCCAAGCATTGATTATGCAAGAATGGGCTGCCATCAGTCAGGATGTGGCCCAGAAGTTAATTGACAGCATGCCAGGACGGATTGCAGAGGTCTTGAAAAAGAAGGGTGAACACTACAAATATTGACTCTTTGCATCAACTTCATGTAATTGTCAATAAAAGCCTTTGACACTTATGAAATGCTTGTACTTATACTTCAGTATTCCATAGTAACACCTGACAAAAATATCTAAAGACACTGAAGCAGCAAACTTTGAAAAATGTTTTATTTTTGTCATTCTCAAAACTTTTGGCCACGACTGTACATATGGAACTTGTTGTGTACAGTAGTCCTGGTGATGTAGCCAATAGAAACATTTGGGGAGCTGACACCACAACTGTTTGTGGCATAATCTAGCCATCCTAATCAGACCAGAGGAGATCCACAAACCAGCCAGGAGACCACCCACAGAGACAGACAGAGAGAGAGAGAAAGAATGTAGAAAGAGGGGAATGGAGTGAGAGACAGAGAGAGAGAGAGAGAGAGAGAGAGAGAGAGAGGGAGAAAGAGATAGAGAGAGAGAGAGAAAGAGAGAGAGAGAGAGAGAGAGAGAGAGAGAGAGAGAGAGAGAGAGAGAGAGAGAGAGAGAGAGAGAGAGAGAGAGAGAGAGAGAATGCAGAGAGGAATGGAGTGGAAGAGAAAGAGAGCAATTAGGGGCAACATTCCCAGTTTGTGTATATGAGTAGGATCTGCTTATTGTCTGAGTGAAGTCAACTCAACATCTGCTGCATTTCTGGAGGACCAGACTCAAAGTGTAAATCCCTAACCTGCTCAACAAACAGACAACCTAAAGTAACCTAGCATCGAAAGCTTGCCTGTCTAGGAAAACACACACACACACACACACACACACACACACACACACACACACACACACACACACACACACACACACACACACACACACACACACACACACACACACACACACACACACACAATCACACACTTGAATATCTGTATACAATGAAGAGACCCTTGAGCTCCTCTGCAGTGCAACAGGACAGTTGGTGAACTATACCCTCCAGAAAACATCTACCCTGGCTCACAGAGAGGGATACTCCAGACCTACAAAATGCCCCCTAAAATGTCTCAGCCCTGAAAGAAATTGAGAAGAGGATTTTCTAGCTAGTGTCTCAGAGAGAGTAGGTTCTGGTTTCAGAAACTATTCCTCTGACCTACTCTAACGTAATCTCATTTAGATTCCTTCCTTATCGTTCCCTTCCTACCACAGCTTAAAACTTTATTTAATAATATTCGCTGTCTGATAGTATGGCTAAGCAGCTTACAGAGAGGAAGGTTAGCAGCACAGTGAGCGAAAAGTGTGAAATGAAATCCTGCCATGATTAAAGCCTGATGATTCCGGTCGGAATATTCAACATGCGGCACAGAACGGGAAGAAACCTCTGGGAATCATGTCTCTCCTCCCGGGAACTACAGCGACCATAGAAATGAGTGAGACGTCAGTCGTCCTCTGTTCACATTGTAAGAACTCACAGGTTTGGTTTCACTCTATTTAAAAGCATATGGATCCTACCTGTTCTAATCTGCAGCTTAAGTTATAGGGGTTACAGTCCTACTTATAGATGAATGGTGGATATGAATCTGTCAGTGACAGGATCCACAATTTCCCAGTAGAGTTATAGTATATGATATCAACTACTGCACTGACTGCAGTGAAACATCACCTCAGCAAGGCCTCTCAGAACAACAAAAGGTGTGATGTTTCTGATCCCGACTATGACCCTGAAAGACAATATATGTCATCTTTGATTATTTTATTTGAGTCCTTGACGATAACATTAAAGAGTGTTCGCCATACGTTGTTGACCACGGTGATGCAAACCGGGAAAGGGACGTTATCTAGATTCCCGATGACCTTGGACCTTGTCCCTTATCTAGGAGATGTGGGGGATGGGAACCCTGGGGCTTGGGGATGGGGAGGACGGTAATCTTGAGACACATCCAGGGGCAGGAAGAGTGACATTGGCGAGTGCACCGCTAGGTGAATCGATAAGCCATGGGCGGCACCTGTGTGTGTTATCAGTGTGCGTGTGCGCGTGCGTTATCAATGTTAGGGTGAAGGAAGGTTGTAATCAACACCATGGTGTTTCACACCGCAGGCCACCACTGGTCTCCTGGTACTCTCCTCTTCTCCTCTCTTCCTTAGCCTCTACGGCCCTTACTTGTTCTTTTTCATCTTTCCTCCTGACTTCCTCACAGAGATATGGCCTTTACTTTTCCTTTCCACCCCTATGTAGCTCAACAGTTATTGAATTCATGTGGAGATTTACTTGAACAACATTATAGAACATGAAAGTCAATGGGACCTCAAAGCAGGAACCAGTGAGTCAATCCCTCTAATCAACGCTACCGCGCCCACATGGTATCAATGTAGAACATTGATTGGATTTTTCAAAGTCATCAAAATACGCTGTTTTAATTTAACTTTGAACAACGAAGAGTTTAACCAAAAATCAATGGGGGTGTTTGTAGCTTGCGTTTTCTAAGCATTTTGAATTCTCAATGGGAAGTGCTTTAAGTGAATAACAATCACCACTGACCTTGGCTTAGAGACAGATGTGCGTGCTCGTGGGAAAACAGCTGGATGTATGCCGGTCGAGACGCAATATGACAATGTCATCAGGTTCTGACAGCATTTCAAACTTAATTAATGGTGTGAGACAGACATCCAATACAAGCTATTCAAACTGTCACACCTCTGTGGCTATGTCACTCAGGAAAAATATAATATACATCCACAATGTTCCAGCTGCCCCTCCTCCTCTCCTCTCTTAACCACCAGCATAATTCCAACCAGTTTCTTCTTTTTTTTTTACCCCCTTTTTCGTGGTATCCAATTGTTAGTAGTTACTGTCTTGTCTCATCGCTACAACTCCAGTACAGGCTCGGGAGAGACAAAGCTCGAGAGCCATGCGTCCTCCGAAACACAACCCAACCAAGCCGCACGGCTTCTTAACACAGCGCGCCTCCAACCCGGAAGCCAGCCGCACCAATGTGTCGGAGGAAACACCGTACACCTAGCGACCTGGTCAACGTGCACGGCCCGCCACAGGAGTCGCTAGTGCGCGATGAGACAAGGATATCCCTACCGGCCAAACCCTCCCTAACCCGGACGAAGCTATGCCAATTGTGCGTCGCCCCATGGACCTCCCGGTCGCGGCCGGCTGCGACAGAGCGTGGGCTCAAACCCAGAGTCTCTGGTGGCACAGCTAGCACTGCGATGCAGTGCCTTAGACCACTGCGCCACCCGGGAGGCCTTTCCAACCAGTTTCTAACAACAAACATTTGTGCTCTGAGATAGAAAGCAAGGCTAAAGTCTTGGTAAAGAACTGGAGTTCTGAGGAGTCAGCAAGCGAGAGATGGAGAGAGTAAGAGAGAGTGCGAGAGAGAGATAAATCCATGGTCTATCTGGGTATTCTGCTGGGCTGTGTCCGTCCCCAAGGATCACCATGGCAGAATACGTGACAGCACCTCTCTCTCTCCTTCCCTCCCCATCCTCTCTCCCCCATCTACCCCACCTAGCAGTCCCTCACTGGGGCTTAACTGTGACCCAACCATCCCTACATCCCCTGACGGAGGAAAAACTCACTATTCCAGGCATCTCTCTTCTCGACATTTCTCTCCCTCCGCCCTTGGCACGCTAACATTCTAAGACCTGGGGAATGGCTCCAGCCTATACCATACTGCTATTCAAGAAGTGACTGACTGCTAGTGATGACATAAAAGATGATGACACAGATGACAATGATGACAGGAGAGCACTGTTCCTCCCATTATAAACCTTCAGATAACTCCCAAGGACCAAAAGGTGATTTGATTCCTGTGAAATAAATGACAGATTTTCCATCCGGTTCAGTCTTAATGGCTCCTCCACTAATATCGCTGGAGTCTTTAATGTGATAGATGAAGACGTTTATTGCATTAATTTCTGATCCTGACACCAAACACATGCAATTATTCAATGTGCCAGACTCCAATTCTGCTGAGAATAGATAATGAAGTTCTCGTGCGACAGAGACAGAGAGAGAGAGAGAGAGAGAGAAAGAGAGAGAGAGAGAAAGAGAAAACAAGGAAGGAGAAAATAATTATTAATAGCCAGAAATAATTGAAGACCTTGGCCTTAATCTAACAATATTTAGCAATTGTCATTATACTGAAGTTATTGTTTGCATTGCTACACATTTAAATTTCTCTGTGTGCATACAATGTGTGAAGTGAAGACAAAGCGACACTCATGGAACTCGGTTTACATGTTAACTAAAATTGGATTGAGTCCATGGGGCAGCAGCTGAGGATGTGTGCGTGCTAGCACACACACACACACACACACACACACACACACACACACACACACACACACACACACACACACACACACACACACACACACACACACACACACACACACACACACACAATCCGCCCATTCTAATGGCTCAACATGATGCCTCCTGAGACTTCCTCTTAAGTAGAGGCCATTTCAGCATTCCAGTGTGTGTGTGTGTGTGTGTGTGTGTGTGTGTGTGTGTGTGTGTGTGTGTGTGTGTGTGTGTGTGTGTGTGTGTGTGTGTGTGTGTGTGTGTGTGTGTGTGTGTGTGTGTGTGTGTGTGTGTGTGTGTGTGTGTGTGTGTATTTCAGCATCCCAGAGTTCTCTAACAGCCTTCTGTAATAGAACAGTCAAACCCACAGCAGTGTTATTTAACATTCAGCCAGGCCACACAGCACAGCGCCTGTGTTTCCACTAGGAGAGGGGAGCAAGGAGAAAGAGAGAGAGAGAGAGAGAGGTAGGGAGATGAAAAGAGAGATTGAGTGGCAGGGAGAGAGAGAAAGACAGAGACAGAGAGAGATATAAGAGAGAAGGAATCAGGGAGGGCAGAGAGTGAGAGAGAAGAGTAGAGAGGGACAGAGAGAAGAGGAGAGAGGGTGATAAAGACTGCTGTGGATGACTGGTTTCTTTCTCTGGGAGTTATGACCAGATGACATCTCTTTCTGTGCCAGATACAGTCACATTACCTTGGAGCAACAATTTAATATCAAGACAAACTAACAGGGTACTGTTGATAATTCTTCAGGCAGTGTAGTAGGCTAGCTACTCTGGGTACATTTTAATCAGACTCGTGGTGTTCTGCCCATGATGAATGGGCATCAGCTGAACAATGTAGCAAACAATGGGCCCTTCTTTAAGACACAAACACGCCGGCTAATTCCTCTCCTTACTGCTCACTCAGAGACACCCTGGTGCTGCACAGGAAATAGTTATTTTTCTTTCCTAAATTCTTTAAAATGTTTCCCTGGCGGTAGAGACCATTTATGGTCAATGGTCCGGGCTATTTCCCAGGGCAACTGCTTCTTGGAACGGTCCGGTTCACATTATTTCACCACAAAAGTCCCAGTAGCATAAAATGGACTGGTGGTGGAGATATATCTAATCTATGTTAATCAGCGTAATCACAGGAAACATAACTAATGCCAAGGTTAAATAACTTAGATTTTATTTACAGACATTTTATATACAGCTAGACTCCAGTGCCAACATAAATAATGACTTGTGCAAAGCCCCTGTGATGACAAAGTCTTAAAATGAGCATAATGACTTCCTCAGTGCAACCACAGAACTGAGACTGCAGGTTACAAGAGAAGGAGAGAGTGAGAGGGGGGGAGAGAGGGAGAGAATGAGAGAGAAAGAGAGAGAAAGAGGGAAATTGGGAAAGAGAAAGAGGGAGAGAGAGTGAGATAAAGAGAGAGAGACCAAATAATGCATGCAGAGCAGAATTTAGGCCGCTACCCGATAATTATCAAAATCCAGAAAAGAGCCATTAAATTCTACAACTGCCGAAAAAGAAGCGATTTCCAAACCTTCCATAACAAAGCCATCACCTACAGAGAGATGAACTTGGAGAAGAGTCCCCTAAGCAAGCTGGTCTTGGGGCTCTCTCACAAACAGACCCCACAGAGCCCCAGGACAGCAGCACAATTAGACCCAATCAAATCATGAGAAAACAAAAAGATAATTACTTGACACATTGGAAAGAATTAACAAAAAACAGAGCAAACTAGAATGCTATTTGGCCCTAAACAGAGAGTACAGAGTAGCAAAATACCTAACCATTGTGACTGACCCAAACCTAAGGAAAGCTTTAACTATGTACAGACTCAGTAAGCATAGCCTTGCTATTATTGAGAAAGGCAGCCGTAGGCAGACCGGGCTCTCAAGAGAAGACAGGCTATGTGCACACTGCCCACAAAATGAGGTGGAAACTGAGCTGCACTTCCTAACCTACTGCCAAATGTATGACCATATTAGAGACACATATTTCCCTCAGATTACTCAGATCCACAAAGAATTAGAAAACAAACCCAATTTTGATAAACTCCCATATCTTTTGGGTGAAATACCACAGTGTGCCATCACAGCAGCAAGATTTGCAAGCTGTTGCCACAAGGGCAACCAGTGAAGAACAAACACCATTGTAAATACAACCCATATTTATGTGTATTTATTTTCCCTTTTGTGCTTTTTGCACATAACATGACATTTGTAATGTCTTTATTCTTTTGGAACTTTTGTGAGTGTAATGTTTACTGTAAATTGTTATTATTATTTTTTTAAACTTTTGCTTATTATCTAGCTCACTTGCTTTGGCAATGTAAACATATGTTTTCCATGCCAATAAATTCCTTAAATAGAATTGAATTGAGAGAGATAGAGAAAGAGCTCAGTCAAGAGCAGGGGTGGGCTTGGTGATTTGGAGGCCTCAGTCAGAGGCCAGTCTGTATTACTTTTTAATGTGCAATGAACACAACCAGTCATGTTTTTATCTGATTGTCAAATAATCACTTCAAAAGTAGGTTACCTTCACACGTTCATCCAAAAATAATTCCAGCATCTGAACAGTGCACTGTGCACCCACCAACCTTCCTTCAATTCAATAGAGGCTGAAACTATCTCACCGGCGAAAGCATCCGAGCTAGCGAAACAGCACCCCTCTGTCTTACTATAGGTAGCCCATGTATCTGATGCTGTCTGGCCAAAACAAAGTATGACATGCCAGACAGCATCAGATAAATGGGCTACACATACTGTACATGTCCTCTGCTTAGATGACGATGGCAGTTTTATCAGCAGCACCTGCCTTTTTACTAAGGAAAGGTGTATTATATCCCCCTAGAGTCCGAGGACAAAAGGCTGGGTTGAGAATCAGTATTCCCTAAATAGCAAAATGGGGTGGAGACCAGATGTAAATCAGTGACGCCTCGCTACACGTCAAATCAATCAAATGCCTTGCTTGGGGGGAGCTCCAATAGTGCTCACTAAATTAGTGTTGTAGGTGCAACCGTGCATGGTGAAGATGGCCAGGAAATCGCTGATTAAAATCTCCATCAATATATGTCGATGTATTTGGATTGTGTATTGCGCACACTTCTGACCAAATGGTTTCCCTCACAGGTTTTCTTCCATTTTCTGCAATGTTGCAAACTAGCATACGGACCAACTCTCTGCAAAATGTGTGCTATCCAGTCAGAAAACTTTGCCAAACATAACACCTGGCACCAACGGGCATGTGGGCAAGGGTTCTTGAAAAGTAACATCCAATCAAAATATTGCCCCTGGGAGCCAGAGGACCATTCAAACGTTTTTTGCAATACAAAATTCTCCACACAGCGATACGATTTTGGAGGTATGGCAACGTGAGACTACTACTAAGGTAACATATGAATAGTTTTAAGATGCTCATACCAAGGATGATTTAGATATTTGATTTAGAATGTTAGGTTACAAAAATATTATTTGATGAAATATTGAATTTGGCCTTACTGCTATTAGCCTATAGAAACAAATTGAATAACATATTCATACATGACAAAACCTATATACCTCTGACGTGGAAATGCCCTATTCACTTCCATTAATTTTTCGCCCCGGTAACGAGTTCCTAATTTGACAAACACTGCTGTAGCTCTGCCACCTTCCGCCGACATCGGTGGATATCTCTATCTTAAACACAGATTATGATGGGGATTCATTTATTGCCTTGAGCGGAGCATGGGGGGGTAGAAATTATTAGAATATTATTTAAAAATGTATGCCCAGCTCATGAGGTCCATTGATGATGTGAGGCCTGAGGCAATTGCCTCTTCTGCCTAATGGTAAGTCCGCCAGTGGTCAGAGATAGGTTAGAGTTCTGCTTCTCTATACAAAAGCAAGGAGAGAGAGAGACATAGAGAGAGAGAGAGAGAGAGAGAGAGAGAGAGAGAGAGAGAGAGAGAGAGAGAGAGAGAGAGAGAGAGAGAGAGAGAGAGAGAGAGAGAGAGAGAGAGAGAGAGAGAGAGAGAGAGAGAGAGAGGAGAGAGAGAGAGAGAGAGAGAGAGAGAGAGAGAGAGAGAGAGAGAGACACAGACACAGAGAGACACAGAGAGACACAGAGAGAGACACAGAGGGCAGTGAGCACCAGTCCAGGCTAGTGTTATGTAAAGTCCTCAGAGAGATGCCGACCCGTGGCTTGGACCTCAGAAAGAAGGAGAGTGAGAGGAAAGAGAAGGACAGAGGAACACAGAGAGAGACGGAGAGAGACAGCGAGAGAGAGAAAGGGAGACAGAGAGAGAGAGAGAGAGAGAGAGAGAGAGAGAGAGAGAGAGAGAGAGAGAGAGAGAGAGAGAGAGAGAGAGAGAGAGAGAGAGAGAGAGAGAGAGAGAGAGAGAGCAGCAGGGAGTAATTGCCCATCACTCTTATAATCTGTGTAGGGCTAGGCAAGAATACAGGGACATGGGAGGAGGGGACATCCCCAGAGATTTAACAGAGGTAGAAAAACAGCTAATCATGGCTCTTCGCACCTAGTGTGAATCAGTTATGCTGGGCATACACTACACAACTTCTAAAATCTTAACAACTTGGACGTGGTCACATTTTATGATTTCCTTGTCCCAAATCTTTCCTTCCTTCCATCCTCAACCCCAGGACGTGGCTGCTCACATTACACAATGATTCCCTAGTTGATCCTGCTCTGCATTTCTCGGTTGTCGTAGGGAAAAAATGCTGACACGCAAACAGTCAGCTGCTTTGTAAGTGTGCACATTATTATGTGCAGATTTTCTTTTTTTAATCCGGAGGCGCAGAATATGGTCTTAAAACCTGTTGATGATAGGGGGCGCTATTTACACTTTGCGGGAAAATCGTTCCCAATTTAAACGGCCTCGTACTCAATTCTTGCTCGTACAATATGCATATTATTATTACTATTGGATAGAAAACACTCTCTAGTTTCTAAAACCGTTTGAATTATTTCTCTGAGTGAAACAGAACTCATTCTGCAGCACATTTCCTGTCAGGGAGTGAGATTTCAGAAATCGAGGTCCCTGTTCTGAGGCCAGTTTATAAGTCCCCATGTAAGCCATCGGGCTACATGCACTGCATACGTCTTCCTCTAGATGTCAGTAAGCGGGGAGAATTTGAATGGAGTGGATTGCGCAATCTGGGGCCCTTTATAAGACCGTGGAACGGAAGTACCGTCCTTTTCAACGGTGCGCCTGACGCATGAAGACATCACAATGGCGTCCTGCAAACGCTTTCGTTTTAGTAGTTCTATATCTCCGGTCATGTTTTTATTCGTTATAGGTGTTAAAGACATCATAAGGTAGTTAATTTAAACCGACTTATAGCAGTTTATAGCAGTTTATTGCGATTTTCTGGGATTTCTTTGTCATGCGCATTCACGAGTTGGACACCTCTCCAGTTGGTGGCTAACATTAGCAGCTATTTCGACCGGACAAGAGGACATCTTTCAACCCAGAGACGATTGTTCTGGAGAAAGGACACCTTGCCCAAGATTCTGATGGAAGCTCAGCTAATAGTAAGCAGTCTTTATGCTGTTAATTCGTACTTATGTTGACAAATGTCAAATAATATTTCCGCCATGAATTATGGTGCGGTCTCGCTTTAGCGCACGCTGTATTGCGCAGTAATGTTAATTTTAAAAATCTAACACAGCGATTGCATTAAGAACTAATTTATCTTTCATTTGCTGTCCAACTTGTATTTTTTAGTCAAGTTTATGAATAGTTTTCGATTAGATTAGGTGCCTCTCCAAGATGGCGCCGGACAGATTGCTTGAAGTTTTGATAATATAACTAACATAACTAATCACATTGTATAACCACGATTTGTGCCGCTAAATATGCACATTTTCGAACAAACTCTATATGCATTGTGTAATATGATGTTATAGGACTGTCATCTGAAGAATTCTGAGAAGGTTAGTGAAAAAATTAATATATTTTGGTGGTTTATACGTCATCGCTATGTTTGGCTTGAATCAATGCTGTTGTGATGTTTGCTATTGTGCTAAGCTAATATAACGCTATATTGTGTTTTCGCTGTAAAACACTTAGAACATCTGAAATATTGTCTGGATTCACAAGATCTGTGTCTTTCATTTGCTGTACGCTGTGTATTTTTAAGAAATGTTTTATGATGAGTATTTAGTTATTCCACGTTGGTCTCTATAATTGCTCTGGCTGCTTCGGTGCTATTTTTGACGGTAGCTGTGATGGTAGCTGCAATGTAAAACTGATTTATAACTCAAATATGCACATTTTTCGAACAAAACATAGATTTATTGTGTAACATGTTATAAGACTGTCATCTGATGAAGTTGTTTCTTGGTTAGTTTGGTTGGTTCTTGGTTAGTTAGGTTGGCTTTGTGCATGCTACCTGTGCTGTGAAAAATGTCTGTCCTTCTTTGTATTTGGTGGTAAGCTAACATAAATATACGTGCTGTTTTCGCTGTAAAACATTTAAAAAATCGGACATGTTGACTGGATTCACAAGATGTGTATCTTTCATTTGCTGTATTGGACTTGTTAATGTGTGAAAGTTAAATATTTCAAAAAAATATTTTTTGAATTTCGCGCTCTGCCTTTTCAGTGGAATGTGGGAGGAGTTCCGCTAGCGGAACGCTGGGGCTAGACAGGTTAATATAATATAATAACAATAATATGAAATAATATTTTTGGTTTCTGTCATGGTAGGACGCAGATGTAATAATGGTGGAGTTTGTTTTGCATGGCCCGGTGCCCCGAGTGGGTGGATATTTCACTTAACTTCTCTAGGGTAGGGGGCAGCATTCGGAATTTTGGATGAAAAGCATTCCCAAATTAAACTGCCAGCTACTCATCCCCAGAAGATGAGATATGCATAGTATTAAAACACTCTGAAGTTTCTAAAACTGTTTGAATCATGTCTGTGAGTATCACAGAACTTATTTAGCAGGCGAAACCCCGAGGACAAATTTTCTTTTTTTTTAGGTCACTGTCTTTTCAATGGATTTTCATTGGGAATCCAGATTTCTAAGGGACCTTCTTGCAGTTCCTACCGCTTCCACTGGATGTCAACAGTCTTTAGAAATTGGTTGAGGTTATTCCTTTGTGTAATGAAGAAGTACGGCCATCTTGAACGAGGGTCACTCAAAGTGTCCTGTTTGTTAGAGGCGCGTGACCAGAAAGCTAGCTACAGTTTGTTTTAATCCTGTATTGAACACAGATCATCCCGTCTTCAACTTTATCGATTATTTACGTAAAAAAATACCTAAAGTTGTATTACAAAAGTAGTTTGAAATGTTTTGGCAAAGTTTACAGGTAACCTTTGAGATATTTTGTAGTAATGTTTCACAAGTTGGAACCGGTGTTTTTCTGGATCAAACGCGCCAAATAAATGGACATTTTGTATATATATCGACGGAATTCATCGAACAAAAGGACCATTTGTGATGTTTATGGGATATATTGGAGTGCCAACAACAGAAGCTCGTCAAAGGTAAGGCATGAATTATATTTTTATTTCTGCGTTTTGTGTCGCGCCTACAGGGTTGAAATATGCTTCTTTCTTTGTTTACTATGGTGCTATCCTCAGATAATAGCATCGTTTGCTTTCACCGAAAAGCCTATTTGAATTCTGACATGTTGGCTGGATTCACAACCAGTGTAGCTTTAATTTGGTATCTTCATGTGTGATTTAATGAAAGTTTGATTTTTATAGTAATTTATTTGAATTTGGCGCTCTGCATTTTCTCTGACTTTTGGCCAAGTGAGACAGTAGCGTCCCACCTAAACTCAGAATTCTGGATATAAATATGACCTTTACCGAACAAAACATACATGTATTGTGTAACATGAAGTCCTATGAGTGTCATCTGATGAAGATCATCAAAGGTTAGTGATTAATTTTATCTCTATTTCTGCTTTTTGTTACTCCTCTCTTTGGCTGGAAAAATGGCTGTCTTTTTCTGTGACTTGGCTCTGACCTAACATAATCGTTTGGTGTGCTTTCGTCGTAAAACCTTTTTGAAATCGGACACTGTGGCTGGATTTACAACAAGTGTATCTTTAAAATGGTGTAAAATACTTGTATGTTTGAGGAATTTAAATTATGGGATTTCTGTTGTTTTGAATTTGGCGCCCTGCAGTTTCACTGGCTGTTGACGAGGTGAGACGCTAGCGTCCCACATACCCTAGAGAAGTTAAAGACCAATGGAATGAGCAAACTGCGCTCATCTGGGGCACTTAAAACGAACTTGCACATTGAAGGCAGCCAGGTTCTCTCCACAGCTTCACCAATCTGTCCTCCATCACCTCGGTCCACACGATGCATGTAGTTGTTACTTTCCTCTTTGCCATCATTGTTTTGGTCTCACATGTTGAGTGCTCATTGGCTATTGGCAGCAGTCCTTGCCCAATCGCGTTGTAGCACTGCTCATACTACAAGATGCACATCCAAAATGTGTCCGAAAATTTTTCGGGACATCCGACAGGGATCTGGAGAACGGAACAGCCATCGTAGGTGAGTCCTTGACCCACTCAAACTATGTGAGTCCCGACGCATTGATCCTAGCCCAAGTTCATAGGGTTTCACCCCGATCATGAAAATTTGTCTGGGATGGCAAAATACGTGGGGAATTCATGGCAAAATTGCGTAGTGTATGCACGGCATTAGTTTCAGCCTCCATTTGCAGAGCTGTTCAGTTAGTTAATGCCATCCCTGGTTTGTCTGTACCATCACAGCCTTCATAAGCTAAACAGATAAGGCTATCATTAACCAAAGCAAGATCAGCAAACATTCACACTGGCTGCTGTCTCCTCAGTCTCTCTACACCTTGTGTACTTGAATTTCCAACTGGAAAAGGGAAAGGCTTAGAGACCACAGGAGTTAAGCCTTATCTTTCACCAAGAACATCTCTTTAGATACTAATCTAAAGCACCACATTGAGGGCTTGGGGGAAGAAAAAAAAATCGATGTTACTTCAACTCAAAAGAGCAAGCAAGCAGAATTTCCCTGCCAACGCATTTAACATTTACATCCTAGTGTCTACGGCCTTATCGGCTTCCTCATCAACACACGCGCGCATGCAAACACCCTCACGCACACGCACACACACGCATGCAGCATTGTTATACATTGGGAAAACATTCTCTAATACTTTCATCATTCTGATGTTAGTTTCTCTGTCCACAGAATAATGTGTCTGGTTGGCTTCCTTGTGACAAACACTGGCCCAGAGGACTAGGACTACTGAGATGATAGGACAGCCCTGATGCAGTACACATGAATACATTACAAACCCTATCTAATGACCGATCATAGAAATAAACTACTGAACTGCATACAGATCCACCACAGTATTGTCTGTCTATGAATTCAATCCATGATACAAATATTGTTGTATTGCACTGAAAAATGGGCAAATCATTTCACCAGCTGTTTCACTGGTTTTGAACTCACCTCATCAAAGCCACTGTCCTCTTTCTTGAAAGCTGAAAATAGAGAGAAGAAGAAAATCAGGCTCACATTGACGTCTTCTGAACAGGGAACAAAAACAGTGCCTACAACCAGTGTGCACTCACTCATAACCCACACACACACGCACACACAGTACGCACACACACAGCCCTGTAATTGTGTCCTGATTCCCTATTCATGTGATATAGATTCATTATGCTTCCTTCATTAAGGCAGACACTCAGGCAGTCAGTCCATGGTCAATCAACATGATCCGACACTGGCAGCGTTCAGAAGAAGAGTTTGTTTGTGCTTTATTAGACAGACCTTTCAGACACTGCATCATCATTAGTAGACTAGTGAATGGCTGGGAACACACCTGGGTTCACTTCAAATAGTATTTGAAATCTTTAAATATACTTTAGCTGTGCTTGATTGATCTTGCCTGGCACAACGGAACCAATAGAATAGTCCCAAAAGTGCACATCCCACCCAAATGGCATTCTAGGCAGGCTTAAGCAAACATTATAAGTAATTTTGAAAGATTTCAAATAATATTTGAACCCAGGTGTGGCAGGGAGAGAGCAACACAACACTAGCAGCCCATTGGTGTGACTGAGGAGCTCTCGTCTTCTCTCGCCACTATAACTATAATCACAGGAAGTCATAGTGATTGCATTGGACAGCAATATCCTTCGTATTTTTGAAAAGGAAGGTAAACAATGCTGTGTTGCCGGTGTGATTGTTTCCTCCTTGACAGCTAGATGTACTGTATGTTACATTCAGTGCACACCAGATCTTATCTTTAGCTTTGTTTTTAACTGTGAAAGACAAACCAATCCACATTGCCTGGGAAGAGTGCTGAAAAATGCTAAGCAGAAACATAGCCTAATAAATATCTCTTTAATTACAAATTTCTCATAATGAACTCAATAATTATCCGATTGGAGGGTATCACAACTAATCTGACACAAAGAGACAGGGGGAGATGGGAGTAACAGTATTTTGTTTGGCCTTGATGTAAAATGACTTATTCATGTCAATGGCGTTGTTTTGAGGCAGAGTCATCTAGCCACGGAGCCATGAAATTTCATCTTTCTCATCAGAGAACAGAGACACAGAGAGGAGAGGAGAATTTCCTCAAAGTAGAAAACACAGCAGGATCATTACAATTACAGTAAATGGGAGTCAAGACACAAGACTCTGTAGCATTGTTATTTAGTTCGAACACTCATTCACATACAAGTCTGATATATTGAACATTTCCAAAACAGAACTAAACATGGACTCGTATTCAAGAACATAAATATAAGATACTATACAGTTGAAGTCGGAAGTTTACATACACCTTAGCCAAATACATTTGAACTCAGTTTCACAATTCCTGACATTTAATCCTAATAGAAAATTCCCTGTCTTAGGTCAGTTAGGATCACCACTTTATTTTAAGCATGTGAAATGTCAGAATAGTAGAGAGAAGGATTTATTTCAGCTTTTTTTTCTTTCATCACATTCCCAGTGGGTAAGAAGTTTACATACACTCAATGTCACGTTCTGACCTTTATTTCCTTTGTTTTGTCTTTATTTAGTATGGTCAGGGCGTGAGTTGGGGTGGGCAGTCTATGTTTGTATTTCTATGTTTTTCTATGTCTGTGTTTGGCCTGATATGGTTCTCAATCAGAGGCAGCTGTCAATCGTTGTCCCTGATTGGGAACCATATTTAGGTAGCCTGTTTTGTGTTGGGTTTGGTGGGTGGTTGTCTTCAGTCTTCGTGTGTCTGCACCAGACAGAACTGTTTCGGTTTTTCACATTTGTTGTTTTTGTATTTTGAGTGTTCACTTTTATTAAACAAGATGAACAATTACCACGCTGCACATTGGTCCTCCGATCCTTCTAACTTCTCCTCCTCAGACGAGGAGGAAGACGAAAGCCGTTACACTCAATTAGTATTGGTTAGCATTGCCTTTAAATTGTTTAACTTGGGTCAAACGTTTCGGGTAGCCTTCCACAAACTTCCCACAATAAGTTGGGTGAATTTTGGCCCATTCCTCATGACAGAGCTGGTGTAACTGAGTCAGGTTTGTAGGCCTCCTTGCTCCCACACACTTTTTCAGTTCTGCCCACAAATGTTCTATAGGATTGAGGTCAGGGCTTTGTGATGGCCCCTCCAATACCTTGACTTGTCCTTAAGCCATTTTTCTACAACTTTGGAAGAATGCTTGGGGTCATTGTCCATTTGGAAGACCCATTTGCGACCAAGCTTTAACTTCCTGACTGATGTCTTGAGAAGTTGCTTCAATATATCCACATAATTTTCCTACCTCATGATGCCATCTATTTTGTGAAGTGCACCAGTCCCTCCTGCAGCAAAGCACCCCCACAATATGATGCTGCCACCCCCGTGCTTCACGGTTGGGATGGTGTTCTTAGGCTTACAAGCCGCCCCCTTTTCCCTCCAAACATAACGATGGTCATTATGGCCAAACAGTTCTATTTTTGTTTCATCAGACCAGAGGACATGTCTCCAAAAAGTACGATCTTTGTCCCCATGTGCAGTTGCAAACCATCGTCTGACTTCTTTATGGTGGTTTTGGACCAGTGGCTTCTTCCTTGCTGAGCGGCCTTTCAGGTTATGTCAATATAGGACTCGTTTTACTGTGGATATAGATACTTTTGTACTTGTTTCCTCCAGCATCTTCACAAGGTCCTTTGCTGTTGTTCTGGGATTGATTTGCACTTTTCGCACCAAAGTACGTTCATCTCTAGGAGACAGAACGCCTCTCCTTCGTGAGCGGTATGACGGCTGCGTGGTCCCATGGTGTTTATACTTGCGTACTATTGTTTGTACAGATGAACGTGGTACCTTCAGGCATTTGGAAATTTCTCCCAAGGGTGAACCAGACTTGTGGAGGTCTTGGCTGATTTCTTTTGATTTTCCCATGATGTCAAGCAAAGAGGCACAGAGTTTGAAGGTAGGCCTTGAAATACATCCACAGGTACACCTCCAATTGACTCAAATTATGTCAATTAGCCAATTAGCCATCATTTTCTAGAATTGTCCAAGCTGTTTAAAGGCACTGTCAACTTAGTGTATGTAAACTTCTGACCCACTGGAATTGTGATACAGTGAAATAATCTGTCTGTAAACAATTGTTGGAAAAACTTCAACTGCAGGTGATATCATTTACAGTTGAAGTCGGAATTTTACATACAGTTAGGTTGGAGTCATTAAAACTAGTTTTTCAACAAATCCACAAATGTCTTGTTAACAAAGTATAGTTTTGGCAAGTTGGTTAGTACATCTACTTTGTGCATGACACAAGTCATTTTTCCAACAACTGTTTACAGACAGATTATTTCACTTATAATTCACTGTATTACAATTCCAGTGGGTCAGAAGTCTACATACACTAAGTTGACTGTGCCTTTAAACAGCTTGGAAAATTCCAGAAAATTATGTCATGACATTCCCCAACTGGAGGCCCACGGGGGATTTTATTTTTTATAATAAAATAATACGTTTTATTATTATTATTATTATTGGACATAAAAGACAGCTCCAAGTGATTTTAATTTGGGAAATAGGTTCCAAAGTATTCCCACGCATAATACAGAGATTTACAATGTATGCGATCGTGAGCAAATGTAAGCAAGGTTAGAAATGATTATGTTATCGTAAATTTTGTCACGTGTGCTCCCTCTCTGGCCTCCAGGTCACCAGGCTGCACACCTGTCACCATTGTTACACGCATCAGTGCATAATGAAATTGACTCACCAAAGGGAAGCATAAGGGAGTGTTTAATTTAAAAAAAAAATGTGTTGGAGGTGATGTCGGGTCCGGGTGTCAGAACCAGAGCTACCTGGGAGGCCTCAGCCGGTTTGTCGGATTCCCATGCCTCGGCGGGTTTGACGGGTTCCCCTGCCTTAGCTGGCTCGACGGGTTTCCATACCTCAGCGGGATCGATAGGCTCCCATGCCTCAGCTGGCTCAACAGGCTCCCATGCCTCAGCTGGCTCAAGAGGCTCCCATGCCTCAGCTGGCTCAACAGGCTCCCATGCCTCAGCTGGCTCAACAGGCTCCCATGCCTCAGCTGGGTGAACAGGTTCCCGTGCCTCTACGAGGCAACTGGGGAGGTCTCAGCCCGCTCATCAGGCTCTCATGCCTCAGCCGGTTTGTCAGATTTCTGCACCTCAGCGGAGGCGACCGGTCCGCTCCTGATCCCCGGGATCGTCCCTGTGGTTGGTGTCCTGCTGCTGGAGCCGAACACGCCGCGGAGGGGGTACTGTCACGTGTGCTCCCTCTCCGTTATTAAACGATTCACTCCCTGAAATTGCTTCCCGACTCCCAGCGCACGCACACGTTACAAATTTGCAGTCTACAAATTATTTGTAATTATGTTCCGGGCCCCTGACCATACCCTCAAGTAAAAAATCAGCCCATAGCTGAATCTAGTTGATGATCCCTGAAGTAGGCCAACAGTCTCATCCCAGCTAACCTCAGCTAAGGTCAGAAGGCTACATTGTCATAGCGATGTACTGGAAATACACAGTAACAGTTAAAAGACAAGGATAGAGTTGTGAGTTTGTAGATCCTACAGTACATGACCTTAGCACAGTTGGCAATTGACATGCAAGGTGGTAGCATAGCCTGGAATAGCAAGGTAGGATAAATAGCCTACAATCTGGGTCTCACATCAAATTCCCAACTCCATTTAGCATGATATGTTACATTTCGTATGATATGTATTAACTTGAGGATGTCCATCACCCATGTCGTATGATATGTTATGAATTACAATTTATATTATATATTACGAATTTGGAAAACATAAAATTGTTACAAATTAGCAAAACATATGATATGTTATAAATTCTGGCTAGGTAGCTAACGTTAGCTAGCTGGAAAAAAATAGCTGGGTTAGGGGTTAAGGTTAGGGTTAAGTTTCAGAGTTAGGTTACAGGATTAAGATTAGGGGTAACTAAAAGGGTTAAGGTTAGTTTTAGAGTTAGGGGAAGGGTAGCTAAAAAAGTAGCTAAAAAATTGTAAGTAACTGCAAAGTTGCTAATTAGCTCAAATTCTAAAGTTGTCCATGATGAGATTCGAACTCGCAACCTTTCCACCCGACCAACCAGCCTACATTAGTTTTTTTTGCCTTAAGTAACAATATGTCTAATCTAACCATACCAAAGGTAACATAATGTACTAACTGGGGGTCACGGATTTACGTTTACTATGTTACGTCTAGTCTATGAGACCAGGCTGAACTATGATGTGACATTGAGTGTGAGCGTATTATTAGGACATGTATGGAAATAATCATATCTACTGGTATATAGTAAGGACGTAGCATTATGACTTGGTTAAAAGAAGCCTAACTTCTCGAACTAAGGTGTAATGCTCTTTGTTAAACCATCCGTGAAACACAGACAGAGAGTGAGTGATCAATCAATGCCTATATAGTGCGTTGCACCACGTTGATGGCTGATGCAGATATCAGCAGCAACAGTGACCAATATGGACAAAGTCAATGCCGACCTTTTTTCATGCAGCCTCATATTCGACCCATATTGGTAAATGTTCCCTCTTCTTGTTGTATCTGATCAGTTAATTTGTGGGGAGAGAATATATATAGGTCATCTACATAGGGAGTGATATTTGGTGAGCCTTTAATGCACCAAACCGTATAGACCAACACGGGGATGAGAGAGAGAGAGAGAGAGAGAGAGATGCAGTGTGTGTACTTGCTTAGATGCCTGAGTTTACGCACGCAGGTCATTTGGATAGCAAGCTTCTTCCAGTTGTACAATAAGCACATCGACAAATCCCTGATGTTTTATACGGCAGTAATGATAACACTCAGCATGAACTACCCATTTACAATATTCACATAGCTAATATCATAGCCATGTATTTAGAATGCACTCTTTCTAATGTCATTCACGTTACAGTGTAACAATGTGTTGAATTGCAGCAACACAATGACAGTTATTGCCATAATGCATAATCGTAATGTCGTAAAAGTGATTGCCACCAGTGTGAATGCCACCGCTGTATTTTTTGGTGTAAAGCTTTTCGTAATAGTGAAATTCTGCTATCGTCCCGACTAGTTGGAGTGGACATTATTAGAATAGTTCCCTAGGCTACAGCACCGTTTTCCATAACCGTTAACTGCGATAGGCTTTGCATTGTTAACTATAACCGCTACAGTAGGGGTAGGCTACTTACCTATGCGACTGAAGCTCTCTGACAAAGTTCTTCGCAACTTTTTCATTTTGCCGATTTTTTCTGCAGGTTTCGAAACTGGCATCAGGTCACACATCTTGACGGTTGGATTGCAGCAGACAGTGTTCTTCACAAAACTGGAGATGAGCGCAGGGTTCAAACCAAGGGGTTCTCCGTTCTACTACGATGTCAAGAAACAGGAAACGTTTATGCTAACGCTTTTGTTTTCAAAAACACATTGATGTATTCTTCTCAGGTTTTCTTTGTGTCCAACTACATTTCTAAAGTCGGAATTTTCCACAAGATGCCAAGTATGAAGCTGTAAAATAAAACATGCACTGGCTGATATTCTCTGTTTTCTCCCTGAAACTGAACGGGTTGTTGAGTTCTTTCTCTCTCCCAGTCTCTCTCTCACTCACTCTCTGCTCTGCTCCCCTGCAATCTGGATGTCATTTTTGGGATTCTCTCTCTCCCGTCTGCGAGAGGGAAGAAAAAAAAACACTCCAGCAGAGCTACAATCCCCGCCCAGGATGCGCAACGATTGGCCAAATAAGAACAGAGGATTCTGTGATTTGCCATTGATCTATCAATCATGCTTTTGTGCCGCTCGAATACAAAAAATATATACAAATTTAAGTGCGCAGGGTTCATAGCCAGGGAGTCCGCTGTTCAGATAAAAGTAACTCACAACAAGTGAAAGTGTGATGGTCTACTATACTGTGGCATTTAGCCTACCACAATTAGTTTGGCTATTGTTGATTTATCAAAAATATATCTTAGTCAATGATGCAAATAACCTAATAATAACAATAATATCAAATACGATCATGAATGTCTTCCAAATATCCTTTGTTTTAAAATATTATTGGATTATTTGATAATTTCATTGTAGTGTTGGGTGTTGTGAAGGGATGTTTGGGAAGTAGGCCTAGCCCTAGTAGGAAACCGTTTATTGAAACTTTATGCAAAAAAAATGTTTTTATCACAGTCTCTAATGCTTTCTGAGAGGTGTCTAACTTGATATTAGGCCTACACCTGTTAATATAAGTTCGCTTAATTTTCATTACCAAATGACATGATGAGTCAGAGGACATCACCCGTCAGCCACATACAGTATGCGCATGAAGCGCATTTGGCATCTCCAAATGATTGGCTACACATGGAGTCATACATTTATTGGATTAAGCAAACGCACAGATGCCAGTTAACATTTGATATATTTGTGCGTCAACTCCAAAGAAAACTGCTTTCTCCACCTAGTCTCCCTTGGTGGTGCAAATCTCCACCGAGGACCTTGAGCGCGCAACAGCAACACACGAGCAGCTGCCTCAGCAAAGCCTTGGCACAGAAGTGTCGGGAACAGTCAATTCAACACTGGAGAATAAAACTTGAAACAAAACTGAATTCAAACTGTCAATAATGTCAGCGAATGCGAGTGTATAACAGCTGTATTCTCTGATATGTCTGATGGCAGTAACAAGCACTTGTTTATCTAACAAAAAATGTATATATTTATATATGTACACTACTGTTTAAAGGTTTGGGGTCACTTAGAAATGTCCTTGTTTTTGAACGAAAATCAATATGTTTGTCCATTAAAATAACATCAAATTGATCAGAAATACAGTGTAGATATTGTTAATGTTGTAAATGACTATTGTAGCTGGAAATGTAATATCTACATAGGCGTACAGAGGCCCATTATCAGCAACCATCACTCCTGTGTTCCAATGGCACGTTGTGTTAGCTAATCCAAGTTGATAATTTTAAAAGGCTAATTGATCATTAGAAAACCATTTTGCAATTATGTTAGTGTAACCGATGTGAAATGTCTAGCTAGTTAGCGGGGTGCGAGCTAATAGTGTTTCAATTGGTGTACGTCACTCGCTCTGAGACCTTGAAGTAGTTGTTGCCTTTGCTCTGCAAGGGCCGTGGCTTTTGTGGAGCGATGGGTAACGATGCTTCGAGGGTGGCTGTTGTCGATGTGTGCAGAGGGTCCCTGGTTCGAGCCCAGGTAGGGGCGAGGAGAGGGACAGAAGCTAAACTGTTACATTAGCACAGCTGAAAACTGTTGTTCTGATTAAAGAAGAAATACAACTGGCCTTCTTTAGACTAGTTGAGTATCTGGAGCATCAGCATTTGTGGGTTTGATTACAGGCTCAAAATAGCCAGAAACAAATAACTTTCTTCTGAAACTCGACAGTCTATTCTTGTTCTGAGAAATGAAGGCCATTCCATGCGAGAAATTGCCAAGAAACTGAAGATCTCATACAACGCTGTGTAGTACTCCCTTCACAGAACAGTGCAAACTGGCTCTAACCAGAATAGAAAGAGGAGTGGGAGGCCCCGGTGCACAACTGAGCAAGAAGACAAGTGCATTAGAGTGTCTAGTTTGAGAAACAGATGCCTCACAAGTCCTCAACTGGCAGCTTCATTAAATATTACCCGCAAAACACCAGTCTCAACGTCAACAGTGAAGAGGCGAATCCGGGATGCTGGCCATCTAGGCAGAGTTGCAGAGTTGCAAAAGCTATATCTCAGACTGGCCAATAAAATAAAAGTTTAAGATGGGCAAAAGAACACAGACACTGGACAGAGGAACTCTGCCTAGAAGGCCAGCATCCCGGAGTCGCCTCTTCACTGCTGATAATGGGCCTCTGTACGCCTATGTAGATATTCCGCCGTTCCCAGCTACAATAGTCATTTACAACATTAACAATGTCTACACTGTATTTCTGATCAATTTGATGCTATTCAATGGACAAAAAAATGTGCTTTTATTTAAAAAACAAGGACATTCTAAGTGACCCCAAACTTTTGAACAGTAGTGTATATACAGTACCAGTCAAAAGCTTGGACACACCTACTCATTGAAGAGTTTTTCTTAATTTTTTACTATTATCTACATTGTAGAATAATAGTGAAGACATCAAAACTATGAAATAACACATATGGAATCATGTAGTAACCAAACAAGTGTTAAACAAATCAAAATATATTTTAGATTATAGATTCTTCAAAGTAACCACCCTTTGCTTTGATTACAGCTCTGCACACTCTTGGAATTCTCTCAACCAGCTTCATGAGATAGTCACCTGGAATGCATTTCAACTAACAGGTGTGCCTTCTTAGAAGAAGTTAATTTTTGGAATTTATTTCCTTCTTAATGCGTTTGAGCCAATCAGTTGTGTTGTGACAAGGTAGGGGTGGTATACAGAAGATAGCCCTATTTGGTAAAAGACCAACTCCATATTATGGCAAGAACAGCTCAAATAAGCAAAGAGAAACAACAGTCCATTACTTTAAGACATGAAGGTCAGTCAATACGGAACATTTCAAGTACTTTGAAAGTTTCTAAATTTTATCCCATTTTCTCCCCAATTTTCGTGGTATCCAATCGCTAGTAATTACTATCTTGTTTCATCGCTACAACTCCCGTACGGGCTCGGGAGAGACGAAGGTCGAAAGCCATGCGTCCTCCGAAGCACAACCCAACCAAGCTGCACTGCTTCTTAACACAGCGCGCCTCCAACCCGGAAGCCAGCCGCACCAATGTGTCGGAGGAAACACCGTGTACCTGGCCCCCTTGGTTAGCGCGCACTGCGCCCGGCCCGCCACAGGAGTCGCTGGAGCGCGATGAGACAAGGATATCCCTACCGGCTAAACCCTCCCTAACCGGGACGACGCTATGCCAATTGTGCGTCGCCCCACGGACCTCCCGGTCGCGGCCGGCTGCGACAGAGCCTGGGCGCGAACCCAGAGACTCTGGTGGCGCAGTTAGCACTGCGATGCAGTGCCCTAGACCACTGCGCCACCCGGGAGGCCCGAAATTTGAGATTTTTGATTCCAACCGCCATCACTTTGTGAAACGCAGAGTAGGTGAACGGATGATCTCTGCATGTGTGGTTCTCACTGTGAAGCATGGAGGAGGAGGTGGGATGGTGTGGGGGTGTCTTGCTAGTGACACTGTCAGTGATTTATTTAGAATTCAAGGAACACTTAACCAGCATGGCTACCACAGCATTCTGCAGCAATACGCCATCCCATCTGGTTTGCTCTTTGTGGGACTATCATTTCTTTTTCAACAGGACAATGACCCAAAACACACCTCCAGGCTGTGTAAGGGCTATTTAGCCAAAGAGAGTGATGGAGTGCTGCATCAGATGACCTGGCCTCCACAATCACCCAACCTCAATCCAATTGAGATGGTTTGAGATGAGTTGGACCGCAGAGTGAAGGAAAAGCAGCCAACAAGTGCTCAGCATATGTGGGATCTCCTTCAAGCATTCCTCATGAAGCTGGTTGAGAGAATGCCAAGGGTGCAAAGCTGTCATCAAGGCAAAGGGTGGCTACTTTGAAGAATCTCACATTTTAAATATATTTTGATTTGTTTAACACTTTTCTTGGTTACTACATAATTCCATATGTGTTATTTCATAGTTTCTAAATCCACTATTATTCTACAATGTAGAAAATAGTAAAAATAAAGAAAAACCCTTGAATGAGTGTCCAAACTTTTGACAGATACTGTAAATATATATATATATTTGCATGTTATTTTGGCATTAATACGTGTCACATATGTGTTTGAAACAATTAAAAATATATATATTGAGTTAATAAAGCCGCATACAAACATGGTCTCTTTTTTGCTTTCTTGGGTAAGGCAGCTCCAAAATGCAGGTAATTCAGCCTAGCTCAGTGCTTTCTGTGGTGGAGGGGCAGCTAGTGGAAAGTACAGAGTTTAGACGTTGATAATCTCTAGTTTCTAGTTTTCTGGTTTAGTGTTTTGTCACTCATGGGGACACTACGTCACTGCAGAATCTAGAGGGAGAGCTAGGCAGTTCAAGCCCCCTTGGGTGCAGCCATATATTTACATTAGAAATGCCCATCCAAGAAGGCTCAAGGTCATTGGCCACAGATAAAATAACGTCAAATCACGTTACATCTACCGCAGCTTTGATTGGACTGATCATGTCAACGTCATACTTTCAAAATCCTAGCTAGCAAGCTAGATAAGCAGTCATCATCTTGAATCACGGTGACAATTTACTGGCAAATGCTTTTCAATCCTTGTCATATGAAGATAAATTATAGATAAAACGCAATGGTGCTCATCGGCAATTGGACATAAACATTACTTAACAAGTTGGAAATCGCAAATTGGTTTGCGAGTGGTTAGGAAGGAATCAGTGGCTAAATGCAAGCATCGCAAAGCAATCACTATTTTGATTCCCCTGTCTGCTATTCGGTGGAGAGGGTGTGTGATCCAAGTCTGGGTTTTAGTGTCTCTTTTCCAAGTTTAAAAGGATAAACATTCTCACGCAACACCATTGGCCAGAAAAGGTTGAATAGATTGGCCATGCTGTCAATCTAGCATGACTTCTGCCGCTTTCAAAACAACTGGAAACTTGGAACTGGTAAATCTCAGACTTCCGTGAGTTCAAGACAATTGGGAATTTGGCAAAAAATGAGCTCCGACTGGGAAAATACGTTTTGAATGGTAATCCAACTCGGAATTTCAAGTCAGGAACTCGGGCCTCATTCTAGAGCTCCGACCTAAAGATCAAGGAGGCCATGATTCAAACTTGTTTTTTTCAGAGTACCCAGTTGTCTTGAAAGCACCATAAATCCAGAGAATGTCAGACTTTGATAACAAAGTTTCATGAAAGAATTTGCCCACAAGAAGGATCGCTGCGCCACCTTCCTGTTCAAGTGAGCACAGCACAACAAGGTTAAGTCCTAAAATGTATTGTTTGGTGCTGCATAAATGATGTAATATGCCAGAGAGGTATGTATACTGTAGCTAAGAAAGCAATATTAAGTGTATGTTTTGTTTTAAGCTGTTAGAAGCCCATGTGCCTCACCCTAATAATGTGGTCCTTTTCCCCCTCATAACTTAGTGTACTGTTCTGACTTGGTGGTGCATATGTAGCCTGTAGACTGTTTTAGATCAATTGTACTTTACATTTTTTATTTTACCTTTATTTAACTAGGCAAGTCAGTTAAGAACAAATTCTCCTGCGGGGACGGGGGCTTTGGATTAAGAAGTAAAAAATAAATACAATATAAATATAGGACAAAACACACATCACAACAAGAGAGAGAACACAACACTACATAAAGAGAGACCTAAGACAACAACATAGCAAGGCAGCAACACATTACAACACAGCATGGTAGAAACACAACATAACAACATAATGATAGCAACACATGGTAGCAGCATAAAACATGGTATAAACATTATTGGGCACAGACAACAGCACAAAGGGCAAGAAGGCAGAGACAACAATACATCACACAAAGCATGGGAAACATGCTAGGAATGTGGAGGGGTTTGTCAAGGCCATGTTGTTTTAATGTACACATACATTCCTCCAGGGAAGGCAGGGTGTCCACTGTCCTGTCCAAATCTGAGCACCTACATGCTTTTGTCGTTTTTATGACTCAATGGATTTCATTGTTCAACGAGAAATTCTTCAATACAATTAAACATGATTGTAAAGTATAGCCTGCTCCCAGATCTGTTGGTGTTCTTGCCAACTCCATTGTTGTCATTGTCATGTTTGGCATGTTACTGAGTGACATGGAGTATGCATTACTGCACAAACAGACTGGCATGATGGCATTGTAAAGTATGCTATGTATTCCAAATCAATTATTACAGGCCTGTCTGGGTCGGCCCTGTACATGAGAAAGGGAAATCCTTTGAGGTATTCTTATTCAACGTGTAACCCATATGAGACTACCAATGAGTCTATTACAGGATTCCACTATAAACAGGTGCACAGGATGTCTGCCCAAGAACCTCTTTATAACTGTTCAATAAAACCAATAAAAGTGATGAGCCTCAGATGAATATGATATGTCCTTTAATCTGCCTTGGACCACTTCCCGAGTGGTAAGGTATCCACCTTAAAGTGTTTCATAATCACCTGATTTGACTTCTGCTCAGTATTTTCACCTTTTAAAAACGTCTGATCTGGTCAAGGGTGTTGTCTGTCTCTGTGCTGTCAGTTTGGATGTTGTCTGCATTGCAAATGATGGAACTGAAGATAAGCTTTTCAGGAGATTTGCATGTTAAATAGGCTGTGCCTGTCCTTGTAGATTCCGACTGTGCACACGTGCAGAAGTCGCAACAACAAAGCATCGACTAGCATTAGAATTAGATTCCATTTAGACTCGCCTAACCAAGTGTACACTCTCATATTTGAGGTTATGGCGGCGGATGAATGGCACAACACAATGGGCCTCAGAATCTCATCACGGTATCTCTGCATTCAAATTGCCATCGATAAAATGCAAATTTGAGTGTGTAGCTTATACCTGCCCAAATTTGTGCACAGAGAGAAATATGCGTTTTGTGCATATGGAACATTAATGGGATCTTTATTTCAGCTCATGAAACATGGGACCAACACTTTACATGTTACATTTTTATTTTTGTTCAGTGTAGCATTAGCGCAATGACTGGAAGTCTATGGGTATCTGCTAGCATGCTTGTTAAACTACCTCTGACTTCCTTCATACCGGACACAGACATAAAAATTGTATCTACGAGCTCATCTGACTCGCGGAAGTAGATATAGGGCATCATTGCCTAAATTCCGAAGTATCCCTTTAATGACCAAACTTTCCATAGTAGCGCTGCCATTAAGATGTTGAATGTCCATACAGGGCAGTACATTTGTCATTATAAGGACTGGCAACCCCATCCAGACATCTGGTAGATTGGGGTGTGGTTATGAATAAGAAGAGGTGGAGAGGCTGAGGTTCACATGACCAAAAGTATGTGGGCACCTGTGTGTCAAACATCTATTTCCAAAATCATGGGCATTAATATGGAGTTGGTCCCCCATTTGCTGCTATAACAGCCTCCACTCTTCTGGGAAGACATTCCACTAGATGTTGGAACATTTCTGCAGGGATTTGCTTCCTTTCAGCCACAAGAGCATTAGTGAGGTCAAGCACTAATGTTGGGCAATTACATTTACATTTAAGTCATTTAGCAGACGCTCTTATCCAGAGCGACTTACAAATTGGTGCATTCACCTCATGATATCCAGTGGAACAGCCACTTTACAATAGTGCATCTAAATCTTTTAAGGGGGGGGTTAGAAGGATTACTTTATCCTATCCTAGGTATTCCTTAGGCCTGGCTCGCAGTCGGCGTTCCAATTCATCCCAAAGGTCGATGGGGTTGATGTCAGAACTCTGTGCAAGCCAATCAAGTTCTTCCACACAAATCTTGATGAACCATTTCTGTATGGACCTCGCTTTGTGCACGGGAGCATTGTCATGCTGAAACAGGAAAGGGCCTTCCCCAAACTGTTGCCACAAAGTTGGAAGCACAGAAACGTCTAGAATGTCATTGTATGCTGTAGCATTAAGATTTCCCTTCACTGAAACCAAGGGGCCTAGGCCGAACTATGAAAAACAGCCCAGATCATTATTCCTCCTACACCAAACTTTACAGTTGTCACTAAGCATTCATGTAGGTAGCGTTCGCCTGGCATCCCCCAAACCCAGATTCATCCTTCCGGACTGCCAGATGCTGAAGGGTGATTCATCACTCCAGACAACGCGTTTCCACTGCTTTAGAGTCCAACGGCGCTGAGCTTTACACCACTCCAGACGACGCTTGGCATTGCGCATGGTGATCTAAGGCTTGTTAAGTCGTTAAAATGTTAAACATTTTACTTTAAAATAAACATTTTATTAGGAAATGTATCAGATTGAGCATAATTAGGATCTTGGTTTATGAAATATATACAAAGCGAAAACGTACTCACAGATATTACAGTACTTTAAAACAAAGGCTCTTTAAATCAGATTTCACAAAAATACAAAGACAATGTGCAGAAAGTTAAGCTCCACTCAGTGCCATGTCTCCAACAGCAAACTAAATATTACAGACTTCTTCAAACTTCTTAATCGTGTGAAAAACATAACACTCAAACTGTAAATAATTTTCAATCAGAACCTAAAATTAATGAATAAAAACTGTATTTAATAATTATAGGCAAAGGTTTTGATTTAGATGAATCATGATGATAGACCGGTCTTGATATATAGGTGTGTGTGTGTCTGCTCTCTAAGCTAAAACAGTCAGCAGGACAGGATGATAGTCAGCCCAAAGAGGATGGAGCAGAGTAGAGCCGGGCCATCTGAACAACTCTTCTCTCTCTCACAGGTTTCTGGTTTACTCATTTTCAAACTTGCTGTATGGGTGGTCAGAGTCAGGGACAAGACCTGTAAAAACAAATACAGAGAGAGAGAGAAATAAAAAGGAAAGATGGGGAACATTGAAAAACAGTGATTAGAAGCTGTTGCGTTATGACTGGGCTGTGTAGGGGTTGTACAGAGGCTGTCTAGAGCATAGAGATCCTATTACATTACTAGAAACATTAACCCTCAAAGTTCCAGAATGTGGTCAAAATGGCAACCTTATATTGGTCAGGGAAAAATCCAAACGAGTCTAATTGGAATGAATGGCAGTAGAGGCATAATCCTGATATGTGATATCAGAAATTGTGTTATAGAATTGTCTCCCTAAAATACTGTCATAATTATAAATACAGTTTATATTGGGATTTATACAAATGTTATGTTTAAATAGCCTCTAAAATATATGCAAACAGACCATAAATGTCAAATGTTTTGTTATCTTGGAAAACTATATGATATTTGTATTTTTTTATTTAACTAGGCAAGTCAGTTAAGAACAAATTCTGATTTACAATGACGGCTTACCCCGGCCAAACCTGGACGACGCTGGTTTGGCCGGGTTTGGAGGTGCCTCTCCTTGTATGCATCTCTGTTTCAACGCCAAACATGCCGATGCTGTATCTGACCAAAACGTTCAATTCTGTTCTCATCTGACCAGAGCACCTTCTTCCAATCATCATTTAAATGACGTTTGGCAAACTCCAAGCACTTGCGTCTGTGTCTTGGGGTCATTAAGGGCTTTCTTCTGGCAACCCTTCCAAAGAGCCTGTGGTTGTGGAGGTTGCGTCTGTTAGTGCTTTTTGAAACCTGGTGACCCCAAGACGCCACCAAGGCCTGCAATTCTTTCACAGTGATTCTTGGGGATTTTGTTGCTTCTCTCACGATCCTCCTCCCTATCCTGGGGGACAAAATGCATTTGCTTCCTCTACCCGTGAGGTTTTCAACGGTTCCATATCTTTTGAATTTTTTAATAATCGCCCTGACAGTGCTCCGTGGTATATTCAATCGTTTGTGTATCTTCTTGTAGCCATTACCAGATTTATGAAGGTCTACAACCATCTGTCCCTTTTGAACTGCCAGTTCTTTTCTTTTCATGGTGTTGGATGACAAAGGGATATTGATGCGTGTTACCTCATTTTTATACCCTAGTGAAAAAGGAAGTGATGTAATGGCTCAATATAGTTCCTTAATAACACTTAGATAAACTTAAATAAGTGGTATTTAATTCCTGGTTTAATTTTGGTAGATGTTATTTACAATAATATTTAAGGGTGCCATTAATTGTGAAACCTTGAGCTGGAGGACATTGATATTTAATTAAATCAATTATTTTGTTGGGTTCTATTGAAACATTAATAAAGTATAGTATTTTTCACATGTTGGTATTTTGAGTTTACCTCCATAATTCTATTATTTACATTTTTTTGAAGTATTGTTTGTGCATTGCCAGTCAGGGGTGCCAGTCATTTTGGAGCCCACTGTATATAGTTACATTGTCTAGGGGTTGTACAGAGGCTGCCAAGGGGGGGATTGTACAGAGGCTGCCAAGGGGGGGATTGTACAGAGGCTGCCAAGGGGGGGATTGTACAGAGGCTGCCAAGGGGGGGATTGTACAGAGGCTGCCAAGGGGGGGGATTGTACAGAGGCTGCCAAGGGGGGGGATTGTACAGAGGCTGCCAAGGGGGGGATTGTACAGAGGCTGCCAAGGGGGGGATTGTACAGAGGCTGCCAAGGGGGGGATTGTACAGAGGCTGCCAAGGGGGGGATTGTACAGAGGCTGCCAAGGGGGGGATTGTACAGAGGCTGCCAAGGGGGGGATTGTACAGAGGCTGCCAAGGGGGGGATTGTACAGAGGCTGCCAAGGGGGGGATTGTACAGAGGCTGCCAAGGGGGGGATTGTACAGAGGCTGCCAAGGGGGGGATTGTACAGAGGCTGCCAAGGGGGGGATTGTACAGAGGCTGCCAAGGGGGGGGATTGTACAGAGGCTGCCAAGGGGGGGGATTGTACAGAGGCTGCCAAGGGGGGGGATTGTACAGAGGCTGCCAAGGGGGGGGATTGTACAGAGGCTGCCAAGGGGGGGATTGTACAGAGGCTGCCAAGGGGGGGATTGTACAGAGGCTGCCAAGGGGGGGGATTGTACAGAGGCTGCCAAGGGGGGGATTGTACAGAGGCTGCCAAGGGGGGGATTGTACAGAGGCTGCCAAGGGGGGGGATTGTACAGAGGCTGCCAAGGGGGGGATTGTACAGAGGCTGCCAAGGGGGGGGATTGTACAGAGGCTGCCAAGGGGGGGGATTGTACAGAGGCTGCCAAGGGGGGGATTGTACAGAGGCTGCCAAGGGGGGGATTGTACAGAGGCTGCCAAAGGGGGGATTGTACAGAGGCTGCCAAGGGGGGGATTGTACAGAGGCTGCCAAGGGGGGGATTGTACAGAGGCTGCCAAGGGGGGGATTGTACAGAGGCTGCTAAGTGGGGTTGTACAGAGGCTGCTAAGTGGGGTTGTACAGCGGCTGCTAAGGGGGTTGTACAGAGGCTGCTAAGGGGGTTGTACAGAGGCTGCTAAGTGGGGTTGTACAGCGGCTGCTAAGGGGGTTGTACAGAGGCTGCCAAGTGGGGTTGTACAGATGCTGCCAAGATGATGGGAATGTGGTGCAGGTCACTAGGTGTTGTTTGATCTCTGAGGATTGACTGAGTGAAAGGCGCGCACACACACACACACACAGCTTGTTTGAGTAGCAGACAAATGCCAAGCGGTCCCTAATGTACATAGACTTCAGTAAGCAGGGGGCATGTGAAGGAGACCACCATCCATCACTCTGTCATGTTGTCCATAAAGAAATTCACAATTGATGTGGAACTGCAACCGAGACATTAACACATACACACACCTCGAGAACGTGAAGGCAATGTATGGAAAGATCTCAAACTTGACAACACATCAATAACAGAGAAATATTCACTAGGAATAGTCACTTTTCAGAGCGCTTTAGAGTTATGCTACCCCCCTCTCACACTTAACCAGAAGCAGATGTCTTCATACAACCCCCCTCTCTTCAGTCCCAGGGTCAGAGGCCTAGCATAGAGCAGAGGTTACAGTATCAGACCCCAGAGACACTCTGCCCTGCTTGTATCATAACACCCATAATTCCTATAGACTGACTAAGGACTGAAAAATGCCGGTGACTTTCCCAAAAATCCTAGGTTTTCCAAAAACGTCAGTTGGATAATTCCTGGAATAAGGAGGGAATAAGCAGGAAGTCCGGAAATCCCACCCGCATTTCGGTCAACCCTGGGACTGACTACAGTGCTCATATCTCCCATCCTTCCTATTCACCCCAGGGAGCCCTCTGCCCTACAGACTGCTGCTCATTCCTAGTCACCTCACCTCTGTGCTCCCCCCACTCTCCTACACTGTCTGGCATACTGAATAAACCAGCTAACCGAGCCTTACGGTTTTTACAGTATTCAGAATCAAGATATGACCTGAGACCGAGTTGGCCTGTGTTTCTGTATCAATGTTTCAACATGGGGAACTGTGTGCGTTGTGCTGACCTGTACTAACATGCAGACGGTAATGAGATGCCCAGTATCTGACATCCAAAGTGTGACGCATCGTGTTAGAATTGATTTCGAGAGACTTGAGGTAGAGGAACCAATATGTGGGCTGCGTTGTCTTGCTTTGGGACACGTTCACTACGCTGAATAATGCATTAATGTGACCGAGGATGGAAATTCAATAAGCAACACCCTAGAAAATATGGAAATGGACGGCCCTATGGATCGAGGACAATGAATGCTGAATGCTCATCCCATTACACCCATGTAAAGTACATCAGGTCACAGAACAGTAAGAGGCTTGTAAATGTACAGTCTCAGAAGACTTTCATATCAGGTGAAGAAGAGCAAGGTCATTGGGTCAGATTATATAAGGAAGTGTATCTTGGGTCTAATTGCATAAGAGGTTAGAGGGAGTCCTTGGTTCATATTAGATAGAAGATAAGTTGCGAGTAAAAAGTTGAGACATACCGTTGTATAAATTTATGTAGTTCTGTCCTTGAGCTGTTCTGTATCACGTTTCATGTTTTGTGTGGACCCCAGGAAGAGCAGCTGATGCTATGGCAACAGTTAATGTGGATCCTAATAAAATAGCTAAAATAATGATACGTACCATACTTCTTGCGGATGTCATCATGCCTCACCTTCCTCTCCACCTTCCTGTCAGAGTAGAGGACAACGCTAGTCATGTTCTATCACACAGTAACATGACAACAAGCAACACTGGAACATGTAATAACCCGCTAACAGAAGAACACAGCGCAGGATAATGAACATTAGGAAATGAAGGATTTATAGTCTTCTCAGTCAGTACTTCTGGGTAATGTAGGATTTATAAAGTCTTCTCAGTCAGTACTTCTGGGTAATGTAGGATTTATAAAGTCTTCTCAGTCAGTACTTCTGGGTAATGTAGGATTTATAAAGTCTTCTCAGTCAGTACTTCTGGGTAATGAAGGAGATTGTGAATACAAGCCTCATACTTTATAAACCACCAGTCAGTGAGCACTGTTACATGCACACAATTACACAATTATTGTGGATAGTCAGATTAATATAATAGTTTGTTTAAAACGTTGACATGTTTTGCAAGAAGAACGATTTCCCAAATAATCCTGTTTACATGGACACGTCTGAACGGGACTTTTGATAAATGCAGAAAATAGCCAATCCCCAAAAAATGTTATTTTTTCGAAGCCTATTTGATTCTGAGTTAGGACATATAAAGTTTGTATGTGAAAATAATTTCTAAGATGCATACTTTCAGTTTTTCCAAACTCACTTCACTCGTGCATAAGAGGGAGGCTTGTGCTGGCAAATGTGCAGATCAATTACACCGCTGGAACACGGATTAAACTGTTTACATGTCCTAATAATTCCAGAGATTGCTCTGAAAACCAGGTGTTATAATCTGCGTATGCTTACTTTGATTTAAACCGTATGCTGATTAAGCTAAGCAGACTAAGGTGTTTACATGACTATTGCCATACTTGGCCTACTGCCATAATCACTTTAATATCCAATTATTATTGTGCATGTAAACGTACTCAGTCAGTGGGTGTTTCTGCTAAACTTGTTACATGTTGTTTCACACTGCCGCTTTTAGCACCTCAGCTTTCTCACCAGTGACACTTCACAGTTCCTGCACCGTACTCCCCAGCCTCCTCAGAGGAGCCCCGCTTAATGGAACAACTTTGCCCAAGCTGCAAATACCTTTTCAAGTCAACTTACGGACTGCAGTAGCGGAGATATCAAATATGGTTGTCAAAAGCAATCAATAACAAAAGTGGCATCTATATCTGTCCTCTACAAACAAAAAGTTGACTCCACCCTCCATCTTGCTGAACGAAGCTGCCATGCCTTAAAGTGGCAGCATTAAGCCTTTAGACATCTGACATTATTTAAGGCAGCTTTAGTGTCATTGTTTACCTCCCCATGGCCCCTGATAGAGGCTCGTAAACAACAACACTCTGTTTTACACCGGCATGGCCAGCAGTAGGTGAAATACGAGCACAGGGCAGGCTGAGGAGCCTGCCATCGCTCTAACTTTATGGGGGACACAAAGGAGGCAGGGAGGGGGTTGTGATTGTTTTGTTGGCCCCTCCAGGGACGTAAATTCACTGGGTCCCCAGTGGCAGTCCGACACAAAGACAGACAGTGTAAATCAGTCTGGGCTCTTTAATGCCAGGTAGTGATCTTGGGAGCAGCAATCAGCGGAGGCAGGCAGGCTGACAACACAGGGAGCAGAGAGGAGCAGAGGCTGTCCTGACCACCATCTGTCTCCCCCACCTCCCTCCCTCTCGGCTGACTGACTCCCACATAACCATGCACGAAGGCAACAAGTAGGAGGGGAGGAGGGAGGGTGAGCAACCGGAAGAAAATGAATAAGAGCGAGAGGGTTGAATACAATCTCAAAGACTCAAGTGCACTCTGTCTTTCTAAACTCGCTCTCTAACGCTGTCTTAGACCTCCCTAAACCCCTTGGTTTGATAAAATTAACCTAAACCCTGTGTTATTTCAATGGGACATTCTCCAACATAGAGATACAGTAAAAGTAGGTGGAGTTTGGATGGTGGGAATGTGATGTGGTAACTTATGTCTGTTTAGTTGTTCTGTAGAACGTTCCCCATCTGTGGCTCAGATGACAAAGGGCTCAGAGCTCTTAGCTGTGCCCTAACCTCTCCATCTGCAGACTCTGGGGACGTGCTGTAATCTCTCTAGAGGCTCCCTACTCTCCCATGGTGCATAAAACAGGCCTGGGTCCTCTCTGTTCCCATCAGAACACCAACACTGTCTATGTAGGTCAGTACACTAACACAGACTATAGTGGTTTGATCTACATCAGGAACTGACTGAGTGAATATACTCTACATTCCCTGGCTTGATAGAAGAACGGTTCACAGAGGCTGATTTAATTCAGAAACACACTGTGAGCCTAGACTCCCCAGTACACCACATGATAAACTTACTGTTACCGACAGTCTTTCTGCAAGACTGACTGCTCACCACGTTAAACAATACATCAGGCTATCCTTGGTGGACGACAGGCGGGAAACAATTGAAAGGCTGAAACATTTATGTAAAGGGAGGGGTTCCAGACCAGCTTTAGTACACCGTGATTCAGTGTAGGAGGAAGTGTGGCTCAGAATCCCATTACTACCACTACACTACAAGATGTAGTAGCATGTTCTATACTCACCACACACTTATGACCTCATTATCAGCTGCTAAGGACTCAGAGCTGGAGTCAGTGATTACAATCCTCTCGGTTGGCGTTTGGACACACACACACACACACACACACACACACACACACACACACACACACACACACACACACACACACACACACACACACACACACACTTCTCCTGGGGACGGGTCTGCTTGAAGAGCCGCAGGAACAGCTCACCAACTGTTCAAATCCCCAACCCTGACAGAGAACGTCTCTATAGATGATCACCAGCAACAGAGTAGAACACTCTGAATCTGACTAGGTAGCTGTGGGAAGCGCTTTCGATCATTGAAACGGATACAAGCACCTCCCCAAAAATCTAAGCAACTAACAGTGTGGGCTCACACAAATCATTGTGTTGATAAAATGGGGCATCTTTTAGTAGTGGTTTGAAAGCTAGTGTGAAGCAGAGGGTGCGATAACTAAGGAATCCGTACCGTTCATCAGCACGCGGTCTGATCTCCTCTCTCTTCCTGGCAAACCTCTCCTCATCTCTGTCTGGCCTGGTGAGACACAAAGACACAGGCAGCGTTACAATCACCTTGAAACATCACAGTTTACAGACAGAGACACACTAGCACAGATTGGTCTGAGAACACACTTTCCTTGTACAGTATATGATATACTTTGTCTCCAAGTGGAAATGAGACTTGGATAGTATTCCTTGTGAACAATAACACTGCGAGATCTGTTGTATAGAACGGCTGTTGCTCTTCACGTTGCATAGATGCTGCCAACAAGAAGTAATCCTGTATCCTGCTGGTTGTGTTTAATGCAAAAAGTGAGGCTGCTGTTGTGTAAGCTTGGAAAGGGGAGAGGTTCTGACAGGTGAGAGGTTCTGCTGGGGAAACGAGAGAGGTGTCATCTTTGTTAATTGGATGTAATCTTAAAATGGAACAAATAATTTTGCCAATATATGCAGAGGCATTCCAATGATTGGGAGGTGAAAAATATGAACTGTGTGAGCGTGTCTGTAGAATTTCATTTCGGACAGACATGTTGTTTCATCTTCACGGCCTTCATGTTTAGTTAGGATAGATGATTGAGCTGCACAGAGTGGGTGCATTTAAAATGGCTGCCAATCAGGGTGTCAGGCCAGCAAGCACTTGATTGACATGCCGTTTTAAAACATTCCGCTATGTAGTGACAGTTTCTTCTTCCTCCCTCCTAGAATCACATAACAAGCAGGACAGGATCACCATCCAGGACTGTACCTACCGGTTTTAATAAAAGGGTATAATCACTGTACATGGATGGTGCACGTGAATAGAGATTAGCATTTTGAATAATTTCATGTTGGATGTAACAAAGGATATGAGTAATTTCAGCACATTTATGAGGAGTCTGATATGGTTAGAGTGGAGGTTTTCCCAGGATAATGATCAAGACTGACTGATAAAGCCCTTGCCATTCTTTGCAAGTGTCCCTTAATATTAGGTGAGACAGGGCAATTCTGTGACATCACTTCCTGTATTACCCTGATTGACGTTTCTTGCAGCAACAGCAGCAGCAGCAACAGACTGCAATGCTGATGATGATGGTCCCGCCTAACACTGCCATGGCGATGATCAGAGCCTCGAAGTTCACTGGAAAAGAGAACAGGTCAAAGGTCAAGATATGAACAAATAACAACATGCTTCAAGTTTATTTGCTTTTTAAGTGAATTTCACACACGTTCACAACACTGTCCTTTATCAAGAATGAAGAGAACATTTCATTATTCATGTGATTATGCATTTATTCTATCCTAATGTAGGTATATGACTAATAAACCCATGAGTAATCAAACAGATTCAAATGAAGGATGCACAGACTGCACTGATGGTGATTGGTAGAGAAAGTCAGATATGCAGTATTATTTAATTAGACTGAGCAGTACCAGCCTGTGATTGAGTGATATGAAAAGCTCAGCTTGGCACTCAGACCACTATTCAACAATGCACCTTTGTTAGACATTACTGCCACCTGCTGGTGTGTTTTTTAAATTACAAGTGGGGTTTTATGTCAAGATTTTTGTACTTCCTAGATTTAGTTTGGACAAAATAAATGTTGGTCAAGAATTGTTGCATAATATTCTTCTTACCTTTGGGTTTTGAATGCATGAGTCACAAGTTGAGAAGGATTTAAACTGATTAGTAACTAGTTTGGACAAAGATGGTTGTTTCCAGATTCTCATGTCATAAAACATTGTATTCTTAATTAAATATGCCAATATGTGTGTCAGGGAGATTTTTTTATTTTTAATTTATTAAAATGATCATAACAACACTGTGGAATGTGTGTTATTCCTTATTATCTAGCCTTGGTATCTAACCCCATGGTTGTGCTCAGAAACCAGCCAGATACCGCATGCTGTTGTCATCTGTGGCCCAGAGGCCTGTGATCAGAGCCCCTGCAAGCAGCTTCAGCAGGCAGCCCCAGTGTGTGAGTGTGGATCAGTCAGTGGGGGGGCTCTTTAATCAACACAGAACAGCCAGAGGGGACAGGCTGACTGACATCTACTAGGCCTGAATGAGCCACGGGCTGTTCACCCTGCTACCATCTAGAAGGCGGAGACAGTACAGGTGCATCAAAGCTGGGACCGAGACACAGGCATTCAACTCTAACTGTTTTAAAGTCCCTGAGCAGTTTCCTTCCTCTCTGGCAACTGTGTTAAAAATAATGCCTGTATCTTTGTAGTGATTGGGTATATTGATATACCACCCAAAGTGTAATTAATAACTTCAACATGTTCAAAGGGATATTCAATGTCTGCTTTTTTATTTTTTTTACCCATCTACCAATAGGTGCCCTTCTTTGCGAGGCACTGGAAAACCTCCCTGGTTTTTGTGGTTGAATCTGTGTTTGAAATTCACTGCTCGACTGAGAGACCATACAGATAATTGTATGAGTGGGGTACCGAGATGAGGTGGTCATTCAAAAAACATGTTAAACACTATAATTACACTGACATTACGGAGTATTGTGTGTAGGCCAGTGACAAAATCTCTGCCTTTAACAAACAACCAAATGTAGAAAAAGTCAAGGGGCGTGAATACCTTCTCAGTGGCCTTTTTATTAGGAACACCACCCAGTTCACGAAAATGATTAGCTCCTACAGACAGTGAGTTACGTGGCCGTGGCTTACTATATAATGCAAGCAGACGCATTCCGTTATTATCCGAACGTTAGAATGGGCAAAACGAGTGACCTAAGCGACTTTGAGCTTGGTATGATCGTCGGTGCCAAGTGCGCCCTTTTCCAGTATCTCAGAAACTGCCCAGCCTCCTGGACTTTACAGGCACAGTACTGTCTAGGAATGGGGCGACAAACAAAAAACATCCAGTCAGCGGCAGTCCTGTGGGTGAAAACAGCTCGTTGATGAGCGAGGTCAAAGGAGAATGGCAAGAAATGTACAAGCTAACAGGCGGGCCACAAACAGGCAAATAACGGCACAGTTCAAAAGTGGTGTGCAGAACTCTTCGGTCCTTGTCACGGATTGGCTATTGCAGCAGACGACCACACCTGGTTCCACTCCTATCAGCTAAAAACAAGAAGAAGCGGCTCCAGTGGGAACACGAGCAGTACATGACCTCATCCTGCCTGGTGTCAACGGTATAGGCTGCTGGTGGTGTAATGGTGTGGGGAATGTTTTCCTGGCACACGTTAAGTCCTGTGATACCAATTGAGCAACGTTTTAACACCACACCTTGTAGAATCCATGCCCCGAAGAATTTAGGCTCCACCAACCACAATCAGATGTACTATTCTGTATTAATCTGACTGTTGCTATATTGACCTTAACAGACACCCAACTAAGCATGTGGTCCGCCATGGGCTGATGTGGGTACAGGGCAGGCTTTTGTTCTAGCAAAGTAGTAACACACTTGATTACACTAATTCATGTCTAAATCGAACACTACAATAAGTTGATTAGAATTAAAGCCTGCACCCATATCAGGAGGTCTAATGGGAGGTCACATCAAGTAAAACTTAATTTCACTCACCCCAACACACTCCCCATCGTGCCTGTGACAGTTTACACACTGCAGGTGGAGGCAGAATGTAGCTCACTGGGTAGTCTGTGCACGTGTCGTTGGTCATGCACCACAGGCACTGAGAAAAGACAAGGCACTCATCATTAGCCTATTACTTCAATTCTCAGAGTTGATATGTGCAGGATCACCTATTCCCAGCCTTCACCCATGTCCTTAACTGTGTCCATCAATTGATGTATTTCTATTAGTGATGGGGGGTGGGGAATTGATCATTACATAGAGTTATTCTTTTTGACGATATATCATATTGCATCGTTTTGACAATATCACAATATTACTTTTGTGCTAGTTGGCTGTACCTATACAAAACTCCAGTATCTTTCCTTCAAATATTGTTTTCAATATTTTTAAATTGGTAGCCAATTTGTTTACAGTACTTTTATTTCCATAACTGCTCAAAACTTGTTTTCTCATGGTTCTCGTCCCTGTGCAGCAGACATATGGTGCACAATATGTTTGGAACATCGAATCGCAATACATTTGGAATAATGAGAATCATAATATATATCGTATCGGCATCTAAGTATCGTGATAATATCGTATAGTTAGTTCCCTGCTCTAATTTATATTGAATAACTTAAAATGGATTCAGACAGATTACTTGCAATGATGTGACCCTTGTACAAAATGGTACAAATTGACAAAAAAATATATATATATATTATTGAACATAGACCGAGTGATAACGTTAACTTAGTAGCGAAGGATATAGAGACTATAATGCTTTACAAATAGGAAGTGTTGCATAATATTCTGCTTACCTTTGGGTTTTGTGTGCACGAGTCACAAGTTGAGAAGGCTTTGCAAGCTGAAATGAAAGGAAATGTCGGTTCTTATTTGAATTCAGTAAGTCTTTAGCTCTGCTAAAAACTAGGCTAAATCGCCATACTGTCTATAATTGTGCACGTCACACCAACTCAAAGTTGATGATTTTTGCTAACCTCGCAAGCTAACGTTAGCTGATGACGCATTTCAGTTATAGTTAGCTAGCTAGCCATCGATACCTTGGAAGCGACATAATGCAAACAAATACATGTAACGAGCAATGACAATACTGAATGCTGTTGATACATTTCGTAACCAAAAATGTAGGAATAGTATCTTACAATTCAATGGCGTTGGCGTAGTACTAGTGTGACATTCTGCTCGGCTAACGAGGACACAGGTTACAGCCACAACAACAAGCAATGAGCTCATGATTCCTCTCTCTGTTTTAATCATGTTATGATGCTATTTTTAATTACTCTATCTAGCTACACCTTTCACTTTCTAAAGCAAGCAAAAACGTAACTCCTGAAGTTGCCAAGAGCGTTCTAGCTAATAATCTAAACAAACGACGGAGTTACTTCCTGGTTCTCTTCTAGGTTGAAGATACTTTCCATTAAAAGACGAAAAAGCACATACTGACACCTAGTGCAGGGCGCAGTACAAGCGAGAGTGCTCACATTATCCACCAGGTTGCGGTACAACACCATCAGTCTGGTACCCGCAGAGGAAAAAAATACGAATTGCCATTGTCATAAATTATCAGGGTAACTATCAAAACAGTTTCCCATTGAGATCTCACGAGGGTGAGATCTAATTTCCGTCGTCAGATTTAATATGCTTCTGTGGTTAGACTCCATGCCAATAAAGCCTTTTGGATGTAATTTAATTGAGCGAGATCAAGGTCATATGTATCTAATTCGAGTCTAATCTGGGTGACTTTCCCACTTTGCATCTGGCCACTGACGCATTCACTCACCACAGTGGTGAATTGACAGGTTAACTGTCGATCCCAACTCATGGTGGTAATGATGCAAGGCTCTCCATGGAGCTCCCACCTGGCTATCTAGAGCAAGGGTTCTGGGGTTATATGTGCAACAGTAAAGAGAACAAAACTAGCACCTGCCACATTCATCTGTGCTACAGTAGAGATAACAAAACTAGCACCTGCCACATTCATTATTCCTACAAGGTCGACGCCCTAACAACAATGGCAAAAGATAATTGCTTTAATATGTAGAGCCAAAAAGCTTTAGATCATTTAAACCAGGCCTAATTCTAGAGTGAATTGGTGTCTAATAGCTATCAATTGCCTTGTAATAACATGTTTTGAATGAATACATTCTCCAATGCCTATAAATAATTATGGATTTGATTATAATATCTTTGAGTGAAATACATCGCTGATCAATATACAGTCAATAATTATTGGCACCCTTGATAAACATCAGCCAAAAATAGTATATAAAATAAATAAATAATACAAATACTGAGATATACAGAATGCAATTTAAAAAATATATATTATTTCATACTAATACAATTGCTCATGGAAAAACTTTGTTTAACAAATAATTTGTAAAAAATCTAAAAAAGATAAGGGTTCAAATTATTGGCACCCATGTTTTCAATACTCTGAGCATTTTTCTAAAATGTTTTGTTAGATTGGACAACATGTTGGGAGGGATCTTAGACCATTCCTCCATACAGAATGGTCAGATTACATGATAATAGAGCTCTTTGGCCACACACACCAGTGTGGGTTCGTGGGCATTGAAAAACAGAAGCATGCAGAAATGTACCTGATATCTACAGTAAAGTATGGTGGTGCGTCTTTGATGTTATGTGGCTATTTTGCTTCCACTGGTCCTGTGGACCTTGTTAAGGTCGACGGCATTACGAACTTTACCAAGTAGCCTACCAGGACATTTTATGAAAAAACCTGGTTGCCTCAGCCAGGAGGATGTACAGTTGAAGTCGGAAGTTTACATACACTTAGGTTGGAGTCATTAAAACTTGCTTTTCAACCACTCCACAAATTTCTTGTTAACAAAGTATAGTTTTGGCAAGTCAGTTAGGACATCTACTTTGTGCATGACACAAGTAATTTTTCCAACAATTGTTTACAGACAGATTATTTAACTTATAATTCACTGAATCACAATTCCAGTGGGTCAGAAATGTACATACACTAAGTTGACTGTGCCTTTAAACAGCTTGGAAAATTCCAGAAAATGATGTCATGGCTTTAGAAGCTTCTGATAGGCTAATTTATATAATTTGAGTCAATTGGAGGTGTACCTGTGGATGTATTTCAAGGCCTAGCTTCAAACTTAGTGCATCTTTGCTTGACATCATGGGAAAATCAAAAAAAAATCTGCCAATAACTCAGAAAAAAATTGTAGACCTCCACAAGTCTGGTTCATCCTTGGGAGCAATTTCCAAACGCCTGAAGGTACCCCGTTCATCTGTACAAACAATAGTACGCCAGTATAAACACCATGGGACCACGCAGCTGTCATACCGCTGAGGAAGGAGACACGTTCTGTCTCCTAGAGATGAACGGACGTTGGTGGGAAAAGTGCAAATCAATCCCAGAACAACAGCGAAAGGACCTTGTGAAGATGCTGGAGGAAACAGGTACAAAAGTATCTATATCCACAATAAAACGAGTCCTATATCGACATAACCTGAAAGGCCGCTCAGCAAGGAAGAAGCCGCTGCTCCAAAACCGCCATAAAAAAGCCAGACAACGGTTTGCACCTGCACATGCGGACAAAGATTGTAATTTTTGGAGAAATGTCCTCTGGTCTGATGAAACAAAAATAGAATTGTTTGGCCATAATGACCATCGTTATGTTTGGAGGAAAAGGGGGAGGCTTGCAAGCCGGAGAACACCATCCCAACCGTGATGGACGGGGGTGGCAGCATCATGTTGTGGGGGTGCTTTGCTGCAGGAGGGACTGGTGCACTTCACAAAATAGATGGCATCATGAGGTAGGAAAATTATGTGGATATCATGAAGCAACATCTCAAGACATCAGTCAGGAAGTTAAAGCTTGGTTGCAAATGGGTCTTCCAAAAGGACAATGACCCCAAGCATACTTCCAAAGTTGTGGCAAAATGGCTTAAGGACAACAAAGTCAAGGTATTGGAGTGGCCATCACAAAGCCCTGACCTCAACCCTATAGAACATTTGTGGGCAGAACTGAAAAAGCGTGTGCGAGCAAGGAGACCTACAAACCTGACTCAGTTACACCAGCTCTGTCAGGAGGAATGGGCCAAAGTTCACCCAACTTATTGTGGGAAGCTTGTGGAAGGCTACCCGAAACATTTGACCCAAGTTAAACAATTTAAAAGCAATGCTACCAAATACTAATTGAGTGTATGTAAACTTCTGACCCACTGGGAATGTGATGAAAGAAATAAAAGCTGAAAGAAATTATTCTCTCTACTATTATTCTGACATTTCACATTCTTAAAATAAAGTGGTGATCCTAACTGACCTAAGACAGGGAATTTTGACTAGGATTAAATGTCAGGAATTGTGAAACTGAGTTTCAATGTATTTGGCTAAGGTGTATGTAAACTTCCGACTTCAACTGTAGAATCTTTCTATATCCTAGATGTTCTTTCTGCTCCTATGGACTAGCCTCTTCAATTCAAACCACAGGTTTTCAATGGGGATGAAATGCGGAGACTGAGATGGCCATTGCAAAATTTAGATTTTGTAGTCAATTATCCATTTCTTTGTGTATTTTGATTAGTGCTTGGGGTTATTGGCTTGTTGAAGATCCACTTGCGGCCAAGTGTCAGCCTCCTGGCTGAGGCAACCAGGTTTTTGGCAAAAATATCCTGGTAGGTTCCTGGTAAAGTTCATGATGCCATCAACCTTAACAAGGGCCACAAAGCCACACTGGTGTGTGTGGCCAAAGAGCTCTATTATCATGTCATCTGACCATTCTGTATGGAGGAATGGTCTAAGATCCCTCCCAATGTGTTCTCAAATCTCATGAAACATTTCAGAAAAAGGCTCAGTGTCATTATCCTCGCATGGGTAGGCTGCTGGAGTACTGAAAACAGGGGTGCTTAACAGGGGTGTTTTCACTTAATTAGAATTTCAGGGACATAATGACTATTTAATGACTATACATAACTCAGTCCTGATTTATGTATATAATGTTGAGAAAAACAACCTCGCCAGACAGGCCTTAGATACAAGACAAACACCCTAACTAACTGCATTAATAGTAGGCAGGGCGAAACAGGGTTATTTCAGACTGGCCAGTAAGCCTTGGCAATGTCCAGAGTTCCAGAGTCTGTACCAGACCAGATTCTCCAGTCATCAGTGTGCAGACCATGAGAAACTTTCATTTCCTTTCTCTGTCTCTCCCTCGTTCTTTTTCCCTTCCTGCTCTCTTCCCATCCTGCTGTCTGTCTCCCTCTCTCTCCCTGTCCTCTGGCTCAGTCGTGTGTTTCCAAGAGATAAGACCCTTGCTCATTTCACACATGAGCAGAGAAGAGTTTGGGGGTGGTTGGTGTGTGTGTACGTGTATGTGTGTGAGTGAGAGAGAGGAAGGAGAGAGGAAGTGGGAGAGTGTGAGTAGTGGACTCTAACTTGGAATCACAGCCTCTCCTCCCATTCTTTCCCCTTTTCCCTTCTCTCTCTCGTCAAAGAGGATGATTGGTTCTCCCCATGGGTGGGTGTGTTCACCAGACCAATTTGACAGATACTGGAGACGTGGTCCATCTCTGTCACTCTGTAGCTTTTACAGATTCACCGTGTTCACTCCCAACACCAGGGATCAGATCAACAGTTGTAGTGCACTATACTAGGGATGATTAAGTGCATTTCCTTCATGTCTTGTATACAAAACTTCACAGCAATACATTGCACCAGGTTTCTGACAAAGGACTACCCGCCCCAACAAATCTACGCACTTTGGTTACTTGAATGGAAAGAAACCTCTCTCTCTCTCACACATATATATATTAATAGAGAGAGTAAATGTTGAAGAATGACCTGCCAGTGCCCACAGTCGACTAGGCCTGTCGCATGAAGGCAGAGAGAGGACAGTGGCAGACACCACTTGAAAAGAGTTATTCATGCAAATACTACAGGTTAATGAAGAGCTTCACTGTCCTCCAAGCGCTTCCTTTGTCTCCCCAAGCTGTGTTGTTCTGATGAGAACCTGGTAGGAGGGGTGGGGGAAAGGAGGGAGGACAGAAGAGCTCACTGTGCAATGTTCATTCATACAGACAGACAAGACATTCAGATCCTCAGGGACCATGGTGAAGGTGCCACTACTGGGTATCATATAGAAACCTTAGTGGTTTTCATTTTAAGAGGTATGCTTGGTTGCTCTGTCTCATTTTTGGTTCGCTCTCTGAATACTGGACTCTGACCAGTCTTGTCATAGCTGGATGGCTAACAGTGAATCTGCCTCATCTAAGGTTTCACATGCATTCAGAACTCTTATGCAACACATTACTTGATTATAAAATTCCAAGGATCCTAAAATGCTTGTCAATTCACTTCCTGAACTCGGAGGTCTAGCACTAGTCGGATGTAGTGTCTTGAGATTTGGAATGAGAACCCTGAGGTTAACAGTGCACCAGTACCATAGAGAGTGAGCAGGGTTCCACTCCATTCAAAAGCCCCAGAGGACTACTGGAGGTGCAGAGGCTAATCAAAGTCTGGTTTGATGCTCTCGATGTTCAGTGGACTGCTCAATTTGGGGTATTGCAGAAACTGACCTTCTTCGGGACTTTACTTATGCAGCGCTAGTTGGAACTAGGAAAGTCTTACATTTCCGACATGCTAACTGGTTCTAGTTATACACGTGCCACATTCAAACAGTTAGCAGGTAGGAAATTTCAGAGTTCCGACTAGCACGTGAACGTGGCACAAGAATATGAGAACTTGTTGTTTATCCACATAATATAAGGTTGGCGTAAAGAAAGTCAGTCGGCAGTGCGTTGGAGAAGGTGTGGTACAGTGTGTGTGTGTGTGTGTTCTTGTTATTAAATCAGACAGTAAATCAGGATCACCACCCCCCCTCAATACCTACATGTTTATACCACAGGAGGTTGGTAGCACCTTAATTGGGGAGGACAGGCTCATAGTAATGGCTGGAAGGTAATAATTGGAATGGTATCAAACTCATCAAGCACATGGAAACCATGTGTTTTATACCATTTAATTCACTCCATTCCAGCTATTATTATGAGCCATCCTCCCCTCAGCAGCCTCCTGTGGTTTATACAGCACATACTGTACATCTACAGGACAACATATGATTAAATATGAAATTGCATTACTGCCATATCCTCAGTGGAGTAATGACTGAATCCGTTCCGGAACTGGAGACATGGAGACAATCATTGATCTACTGTGAGCTATATATATCTGTCCCGGAGTCATATACAGATACAATATGTCTCTGGATCTGTGTATTTGTATAATAATAATACTGTAATAATAAAAAACACACATACAGCCATGAAATGGAAAAGACATATTGCTGCCAGCTTCCCTTCCTCTCCTTGCACCACTATAGGTGAGGCGAGACCCGTGAGACTCTCTGCAATAATAATGACAGTGCCAAACCTATCCTGACTGCTCTGCTCTGCTGTGGGTCTGGAGCCTGGTGTCTGAGGTACTGTACCTGGCTGAACACTGACGGACTCCTATTGCCCTCCAGCAAGGGACACTCCGACAGGCCCTCTACCCATCAGGCACCTGGGTGGCGGGGCAGCAGCCTGTCTATGTCTGTGGTGTAGGGTTATTACAGAGCTGCCAGCCACAGTGAGGCCGGTCTATGTCTGTGGTGTAGGGTTATTACAGAGCTGCCAGCCACAGTGAGGCCGGTCTACAGTATGTCTGTGGTGTAGGGTTATTACATAGACCGGCCTCACTGTGGCCGGCAGCTATGTAATAACCCTACACCACAGACATAGACCAGCCTCACTGTGGCTGGCAGCTATGTCTGTGGTGTAGTTATTAAAGAGCTGCCAGCCACAGTGAGGCCGGTCTATGTCTGTAGTGTTGGGTTATTACAGAGCTGCCAGCCACAGTGAGGCCGGTCTATGTCTGTGGTGTTGGGTTATTACAGAGCTGCCAGCCACAGTGAAGGCTGTTTCTGTCTGTGGTATAAGGTTATTATAGAGCTGCCAGCCACAGTGAGGCCGTTCTATGTCTGTGCAATAGTGAGAAAGATGAATATGGTGCATATGGGTGCAATCATACGCCCACTTGATTGCCAGATTTTCTTTTATATCTATTCTGCTCTGCCCCTTTCTGCCTTAGTACTGCTGTTTTTACCAGAATATAACTAACTACAGTCGTCAATGCTGTTATTAATGAGAAAAAAATATATACGGCTGTGCGTGCATCAAGGATGCAGAAAAATCACCATCCCATCTGCCTCCATTTAATAAAGCCTACACTTGCTTGAACATTTGCTAACATTATATTTGGCTGTCATCTTTGCAAAATACCTATTTTGGATGCAGCAATTGTTTCAGCTAGAATGCTAACGGTCATTGATATATGCTGTAACAAAAGCTAGCCAAAAAGCCATTTTACTGGTTGAAGTTTAAGTTGTTTTTAAGTCTATTGCAGTTGATTCAGTTGATGCTGTTGACACATACATTATGTTAAGCAGGACATTCATACGAGCCTTAAATTCCAATTATAATCCAGAGGTATTGTGAAATGCATTTATAAGCAACATGTAAATGGAGGCTTGTTTTCCCCGGCGCTCTTTGAGAACTCCCGTGTTCTGCCACCAACATGGCACGCATTGCCCTCGTTTCCAAACACACAAAGGGGTCTATTTAACATTGTACTGGAAAATAATGGCTGGAAATTGGACTGAATCTCTTGGGTTTAAATCCAGAGTTCCTGATAAAGTATAAGGAATGGGAATAAGTGGAGGTGAAGTGGGAAAAAGAAAAGGACAACAATGATTGGTGCGTAATAAGAAAAGTGGACTCGTAGAAGATGATTGGTGCGTAATAAGAAAAGTGGACTGTATCTCATAATAGAAGATGATTGGTGCATAATAAGAAAAGTGGACTGTATCTCATAGTAGAATATGATTGGTGCATAATAAGAAAAGTGGACTGTATCTCATAATAGAAGATGATTGGTGCATAATAAGAAAAGTGGACTGTATCTCATAGTAGAATATGATTGGTGCATAATAAGAAAAGTGGGCTGTATCTCATAGTAGAAGATGATTGGTGCATAATAAGAAAAGTGGGCTGTATCTCATAGTAGAATATGATTGGTGCATAATAAGAAAAGTGGGCTGTATCTCATAGTAGAAGATGATTGGTGCATAATAAGAAAAGTGGACTGTATCTCTAGAAGATGATTGGAGCATAATAAGAAAAGTGGACTGTATCTCATAGTAGAATATGATTGGTGCATAATAAGAAAAGTGGGCTGTATCTCATAGTAGAATATGATTGGTGCATAATAAGAAAAGTGGACTGTATCTCATAGTAGAATATGATTGGTGCATAATAAGAAAAGTGGGCTGTATCTCATAGTAGAAGATGATTGGTGCATAATAAGAAAAGTGGACTGTATCTCATAGTAGAATATGATTGGTGCATAATAAGAAAAGTGGGCTGTATCTCATAGTAGAATATGATTGGTGCATAATAAGAAAAGTGGACTGTATCTCATAGTAGAAGATGGTTGGTGCATAATAAGAAAAGTGGACTGTATCTCATAGTAGAAGGTTGAAGATGAGGAGGGAAAAGAGAAAGAGGACAGCAATATGATTTGAATGATGCTCTCTCTTCTAAAACCAGCTCTCAAATTGAGCTGCGGAAGCTCCAGGTAAAAAGAGAAATACCTGTATAATTGTCTACATTTAACAAGAGGGAGGACTGCACCTGTCATTAGAGCTGTACTATAGAATGACATATGTTCTATCTGCCGTGCAGGAGGCTACATTCTTTAATGACCTAGCAATGTCCTTCCTTTCAGTTGTTGTACATTCATATACAGCATTCAGTAATTGAATAGACTATTTGATATGCTGCTCAGGTACATTCATTCATACTTGGATTCTTGGAGATCTTATGATCAAAATATCTCCATTGTACACATGAGTCACCCACATGAGACACGCCAATATGAGAATGAAAGAATGAAGGAAAGACAGAAATTAGAGAAAGAAAGGACATTGCTATGGAATGTCAAGGTCTGGGGTTGAGAAATGCATCCTGTACATTCATTTATTTGATCTAAAAAGTACAATATGTGCTCTCACTTTATAAGCAGAAGAACAAATAACATTTGGTCACAATACATTCAGGAAACAAACACAATCAAGCAGGTTTTTATGTCCTTTGTCTTTGTATAATTTTTCTCTCAAAAGTCTTCCACCAACACTATTCAGCTCTGCCATTATTAACGGAGCTGCAGTAATGGGGGCCGAGAAAACGTGATTAAAGTGGTAGTGTGTGTGTGTGTGTGTGTGCGAGAGAGTGTGTGTGATATAAATTATGGAGTCATAAATCACGCTGTAGGGTGGGCAGAAAGGCATTAACATACACCAGTGACGTGCCAACAAACAACGGTCTAATTATTCGTCAATTACCTGGTTTAATAATGCATTTCCAGGGCCAGTCTGACGACCTGTCGCCACGGTGATGAGGATCATAATGGATTGGTTAATACGTGGGCACTGGGTTCTCAACGTGTACATTAGACACTGGGGAGGTTACATGTTGTCACAGAGAGGCGTCTCAGGGTCACCTTGCTACTGCAAGGAGGTGTCAGAGCTCTGAGTATGGCTGCCCCAAAGGGCTGTCTTCCACCTGCTCATTCAGAGAAAGACCAACTCAGTTTTCATAATTAAACCTTTTAGTGGTTAGATCATGGTCAAGGACAAAAAGGCCTGCACACTATTTTCATCTCCTAATACCACATTTTAATTGTGACAATGTTTTGCTCCACAATGGATCTTTGTCAGGTAAAACATGCATGGTTTTAATCACACATTCTGTGACACCAACCAGTGTTTTTCAGCCATTTGATGGACACCTGACCTTATGCTAAAAGAAGTGTGATGTATGTCTGCTGGGTATTATTCTGTGGGTGAAGGCCTTGACAGACAGATCATGTAGCAGATAAATGGACTGCATCACAAATCAGATGTGGTTTCTTCTACTCTGAAAAGGTGTTATCATAGCTGACATTTCCCATCATACCGCAGGGCAGAATCAGACCTGGGTCTCTTCTACTCTTTCTGACAGGGCATCATACTGGTAGGTAGTGGTACAATAGCTAAATGGTGTTTTCTATTTACACACTGAGATGTGGTGCTGGCCACAGGTCAATGAGTTTCACCCTCGCATATACAAACCTTCAAAATAACACCACAAAACACTGTCTCGACCTGCAGGAGCAACCTCAATAGATACGGTTGGTTGCTGCAGTCTCAAAGCAATTGGCCAGCCAGTTTAAAATCAGCCCTTTCTTATTTTTACTTCAAAAGACCAACCAGCACAACCAATCCAGCCAATCCAACCAATCCAGCCAATGCTATCCATTTAGATGCCCATGACAGACTACCATTACATCCAATCCAGTCCCACACCTTCAATGTTCCAAATGGTGGACCACCAATCAAGTTCCCGACCCTCCGATGCTCCCACTGGCCAACCACATCCAATCTGATTCCCGCCCCTCCCACACTCCCAATGGTGGACCACCACATCCAATCCGATTTGCGCCCCTATATCGACCAATCCACTTCCCGCCCTGTCGTTGCTCTCAATGGTGGACCACCACATCCAATCCGATTTGCGCCCCTATATCGACCAATCCACTTCCCGCCCTGTCGTTGCTCTCAATGGTGGATGACCACATCCAATCCGTCTGCTACCCCTTCAATGCTCCCACTGGAAGGGGAAATAGTACTGGTTATTTAATGCATTTTTTAATTGAAATTTTCCCACCATTTCTCCGCTTAGTTAATCCCCACGCTGGCCTGCGGGAGGATGATTGGCGTGTAATTACTGGCTGTTGGTACAGACAAGACCCAATATGTGCTTTCTCTACGGTTTCCCTCTTATTCTCTATCTCTATGATTCCCTCTCTCCATCTACTCTCTCTCTCGTCTCTAAAGCAGCAAGATCTCTTTGTTAATCTCTATTCTCTCCTCTCTCCACGTCTCTCTCTCCATCTCGTACCGTCCTCTCTTCCCCTATTCTTTTCCATCTGCTTCCTATTCTCTCTCTCTTTCCTATGTCTATCCTCAATTTCTCTCCTTTTTTCTTTCGTCCTGGCATTTCATCTTCTCTCTCCTTCCGCTATCTGTCTATCGGAGGAGATATCATCTCCCTAGGGAGTGTGTGAGTGGGTGTTAGTTTAAAAAATATATCTTTATTTCTCCTTTTTCCAGTGAGTGAGATAAGAATGGAAGAAGAACCGTTCGGTTTTCAGTTCGGTAATAATTTTCTGTCAATCTATCGAGGCTGGTATCAGGTCTGAGCCAAAGGGCGAGTTAAACTTCTCTGTTCATTCTGTTGAGGACACATGTTAATAAAGCAGGCCTGAGATAACAGTAATTACCTCTATGTGGATTCTGCTCCACTCCTCGCTGGGGACACACTGTACTGTACTGCACTGGGCTGGGAGAGACAGGTCTGCCTCTAGTCAGGCCGTTACGTCGTGAAGATTAATTTTTCATTAGAGTACACCCTCAGTGATACACCAAATGTAACATTCCGCCTCGCCTCACCCCCTCCTCCTCATCTCTCTTCCCTCCTCACCCGCCTCTCTCTAACTCCTTCTACCTCTCTCCCTCTCCCTTCTCTCCCTTACCCCTCTCTCCACTCTTCACTCCTCTCTCCTCACTCCCTCCTCCTCACCTCACTTCCCTCCTCACCCGCCTCTTTCTAACTCCCTCTACTTCTCTCCTCTCTCCCCTCCCCCACACCTCTCTCCCCTCTCTCTAGTCTTCACTCTTCTCTCCTCACTCCTTCCTCCTCACCCACCATTCTATTACTCTGCTTCTCTCCCTCTCTCCCCTCCTCCCCCTCTCTCCCCTCTCTCCTCACCCCTAACCTCCTCTCATCAACCCTCTTCCTCCCTCCTCCTCACCTCTCCATATTAGCATCGTCCTCAACTCTCCAACCCTCTTCCTCTCCTCTCTTCACTCGATCACTCCCTCTGCTTCTCTCCCTGTCTCTATCGCCTCCATATTAGCATAAGTAATTAGAGATTCCTATCTGCCTGCATGGGGTTGCCAATTTAAAATGAATATGTTGATCTCTTTGATTTGTTTGGATTTGGGAGCTGCCTGTCATGTACAATTAAGATAACGCGTAGGGGTGGTAGACTGGAGCGTGGGGGATGAGGGGCTCGGTGGGGGGGTTTGCAAACCCCTCCTCTTAAACTGTTATCTCTTTTTATTTTTTGTTCCCAACTCTCCAGAGCTCTGTGAAGACTAAAGAGCTGTGGAGAGGAACAGAGGGCTGCTGGTGAATACTGAAGTATAGTGATTCTGTGGGGCCAGTGGCGGTACAGGAAGATGAATGAGGGTTGTGACTCTGGCTCCATGTAATTCCATTGATTTAACTTCACAGGAAATCTGCAAGAAACACAGGGATCTATACCCACTTAAACTGACAAATAACACTTGCTTTAAATAAAGGGCCATGCCAAAACAGGCGAACAGACTGAACAGTGCTCTCACACAGTTAAAGTCACAGCATTTAAGTTTTACCCAATCAAAAAGCATGTCTGATTTGTAGACGTGAGAAAGTGTCAGTGGGAATTGTCATGGACCATGAATTCATTTTGACCTACTAAATGAACCCTTTGAACAAGTTCCACAAATGAAGTAAACACCTGCTTCCTCTTTCACCCCCAGCAACATGAGGTAGGATAATTCACCTTTGATGTTAGTGAAGAACCTGAGTTTACTACCTGTGAAGACTTTTTCATCAGGCATACATATTACACACAGATGGCCGTCAATAAATAGATGGACATCTGACTCATGCTTGCACAACACACACACCACTTCTGTCACTTTAAAGTAACCCTGGGGCCGATTGTTGTTCAACACAAGAGATTTCTTCGACCTCGCATCTTCTGTGACTCCTACTTTGCATGAATGCCTCTTTCACGCTGGGGAGAGAAGGTCCTGTTCATCATTTGGAGATTATTTTTTCGTTTTCATGCAGAGGGCCAACTGACAGGGGTGTGTGTGTGTGTATGTAAAAGGAATGTGTGTGAGCATGTGTGCGTGCATCCGTGCGTGTGTGTCTGCGCGCACGAGGCATGCTTATTAAACCTACTTTGAAAGGAGGAGCAGGAAGGCAGGCAAAACTTTTTTTTTTACTGTTCTGACAACATAATTTGCATTCTGTAATTAACTGTCTCTCTTGCTCTCTTCCTCCCCTCTTTTTTTACTCCCCTCCCCTCACTTTTCTGCAGGGGTTAGTGTCTGACGCTTCTCAGCCTGTGAATTAGGTCTGTGTTGCCCTGGCAACAGGTCTTTATCAAAGACCAACACACTGAGGTGGGAGAAAAGCCGACATCTGAAGAGTGTGTGTGTGTGAGTGTGAGTGTGGGTGTGTGTGTGTGTGTGTGGGTGTGTGAGTGAGTGAGTGAGTGTGTGGGTGTGTTTGCGTGTGAGAGTGTGAGTTTGTGTGTGTGTGAGTGTGTGGGTGTGTGGGTGTGGGTGTGTGTGAGTGTGTGGATGTGGGTGTGTGTGAGTGTGTGGGTGTGGGTGTGTGTGAGTGTGTGGGTGTGGGTGTGTGAGTGTGTGGGTGTGGGTGTGGGTGTGTGGATGTGGGTGTGTGTGAGTGTGTGTGTGTGTGTGTGGCTGTGTGTGAGTGTGTGGATGTGTGTGAGTCTGTGGGTGTGTGAGTGTGTGGGTGTGGGTGTGTGTGAGTGTGTGGATGTGAGTGTGTGTGTGTGGGTGTGTGTGAGTGTGTGTGTGTGGGTGTGTGTGAGTGGGTGTGGGTGTGTGTTAGTGTGTGGGTGTGGGTGTGTGGGTGTGGGTGTGTGAGTGTGGATGTGGGTGTGTGTGAGTGTGTGGATGTGGGTGTGTGTGAGTGTGTGGATGTGGGTGTGTGTGAGTGTGTGGGTGTGGGTGTGTGAGTGTGTGGGTGTGCGTGTGTGAGTGTGTGGGTGTGGGTGTGTGTGAGTGTGAGTGTGTGGATGTGGGTGTGTGTGAGTGTGTGGGTGTGTGAGTGTGTGGATGTGGGTGTGTGTGAGTGTGTGGGTGTGTGAGTGTGTGAGTGTGTGGGTGTGGGTGTGGGTGTGTGAGTGTGTGGGTGTGGGTGTGTGTGAGTGTGTGGATGTGGGTGTGTGTGAGTGTGTGGGTGTGTGTGAGTGTGTGGATGTGGGTGTGTGTGAGTGTGTGGGTGTGGGTGTGTGAGTGTGTGGATGTGGGTGTGTGTGAGTGTGTGGGTGTGTGAGTGTGTGGATGTGGGTGTGTGAGTGTGTGAGTGTGTGGGTGTGGGTGTGTGAGTGTGTGGGTGTGGGTGTGTGTGAGTGTGTGGATGTGGGTGTGTGTGAGTGTGTGGGTGTGTGTGAGTGTGTGGATGTGGGTGTGTGTGAGTGTGTGGGTGTGTGTGAGTGTGTGGGTGTGGGTGTGTGAGTGTGTGGGTGTGTGATTGCGTTACTGTTTTTTTCTGAACTGGAAAGAATAGGAGAAAGAAAATGAAGCTGGAGAAACAATGACATTGGAGTTTCCAAAGCAGGTCGATTGCTGCAGGCAGGCAGGCAGGGTTTCAGAATAATTGCAGGTGGTAGCACTCCATCAATAACACTCTGATAACACTCCATCAATGCTGCCATGCCACTGCGACAGCCAGGGTCCTGCAGAGTAATGCTCATTCACAACTACAGCACTAACTGCCACCACACTGCAGAGGGACTGCATAAGGGTCACCATGTACCCCCTTCTCAAATTCCTCTACAGAAATACTGCATACATAATAGCATGCCACTTCAATGTGTTAGTGCTGCAGAAACATGATAGAAAACCCTGAAAACCAACTTCCACAATTATCGCTGCCTATACTACTATCAACTACTACAACTCACACTAACATTAACACTAGCTAATAATAAAAACATTTATAAAAAAAACTCTATTGATGTCTTGGCAGTGAAGTTATTTGTCACTTCTGCTGTCTGTGTATGTGCCTGTGCACGTGTGTGTGAGTGTGAGTGTGTATCCCAACCCAGCAGTGGGTTTATCCCAGCCCAGATCGATCACTAAATAGTAGGGGTATCTGAACACTAAACAGTATACTGCTGTGAGTCCCTGTCTTTTGTCTGCTCCCTCCCTTCCCTCTGTGGAATGGAGGCATGGCCATTAGCCAGCGGCCAGGAGAGTGTCTCCATGTAATGGCTATTGAACGGGCCGCTCCACTCACAACGAGAGGTAATCAAAGCCCTGTATAATTACACACCTCTCTACTCCTCTCCTCACCTCCCAAAGACCAGCCATTGTGCGTTGAGCTCTCCACTTTATAATGACACAGGTAGAGGATGAGGCAGGGTGGAAGGTGGCTGGAGTAAGAGGAGGGGGGGAGTCACAGATGGCAATCATGTACCAATAGTGGAGGTGCATGAAGATGGCGGCCACCACGCACTTAACACAATTTTCTCGTTTGCTAAGTTCACTGTAAAGTACATTGCCCTCTGTTACTCTTTTTTGTATGTTCATTAGCACAGTTAACATTATCCCAATTTTGGTCCGAGACGACGACAATAAAATATATAAATGAAAAGGTAGATTGTGCTGGTTTATTGGTGCATTGAACCATGAAACACGCCATAGATTAAAAACTCTTTGAATAGTGCTAAAACAATGACGCCATATCTAAGTTCTGCCACCTTCATGCACGTTCGCCATTGCAAAGAAGCATTTGCAATTTAGTTTTATTATGAGTGGGTTGGCTAGTAAAGAAACAGAGCAATACTTCATCTCTTCTTCTGACCAATAGGCGGTGAGAGCACAAACAGTCTATTTGGACTTTGGCAGGGAATGGACTGGTACTGCACTCATAAACTAAGACGTAAAGGCTTCAAGAAAATTAAACTACTGATATAACATGGGCCCAAGGGCCTATAGAAAACCAGTCAGTGTGATTGGTAGGTCTGGCTATCTTGCCTCACAGCTTTCAGAGACTGAAGAAGGCCCATTAACCCTGACCAAGGCAGCTTGACTTGAGTGTTGATATTGTCATTAAACCAAATCCTTGCTTTCATGGACTGATAGGGTCTATAGTATGGCGTGCACGGCCATCATTTGAATCGTGGCGGTTCTGTGGTCACTAAGTGTTCTAACTTCATCGCTGACTTTGATCGGCATGCTGCTCCAGTCCCTCTCTATCATCTCTAATAGGATCAGGCCCTAATTAGAGGCCCTCCGCAGGACTTACACACACATTCTCTCTTTCTCCTCTTTCCTTCTCCCACTCCATCACAGATTTAGCATTTATATTGCCTATGATTATACCTTCCCAAGCATCCCGTTTATAGGGACTGTTGTATCATTTCAGACACACGCATTCACACTGATGTATCTGTTATAACATCAGCGTGCCCCCCTGTGAACCCAGGTCCCCTGAGCTGGCTTTGGTGCATTAGGGGCTTATTTGCTGATTCGCTCAATTCATTGTGTGCTATTGTTAAATATTTCTGTTAATACTCCCACTTCCCATGTTGACTTGAACTTGTTCACTCAGAGAGACCCATGAGTGATTGACAGGCTACCCAGATTATTTGCATTGTTCCCCCCACCACCTCTTTAACACTGCTGCTACTCTCTGTTTATTATCTATGCATAGTCACTTTAACTCTACCTACATGTACATATTACCTCAATTACCTCAACTATTGTTTACTTATCTATTTTTTACTTAACACTTAATTTTCTTAGAACTGCATCGTTGGTTAAGGGCTTGTAAGTAAGCATTTCACTGTAAGGTGCGAATACCTGTTGTATTCGGCGCATGTGACAAATACAAATTGGTTTGATTTGATTTGATGTTTACAGGTTGTCCCTGAGAGACAGAGTGTATTTGAAGATAGGCCTGTTCTCTATGACAGGGAGAGAAGGTTTTTCTTAGTCAAGTGGAAATCACAACAGGTGTCCTGCTAGGTTAAACAAGTGTCCTCTGTCCTCTCTAGTGTGCTCTCTCACACACTTCTCCTATGACAGCAGCACTTTGTCCATACTCACTCCCCTGTTGTCTCTCCTCTCTCTCTCTCCCTCTCTCTCCCCTCTCTCCCCTACTCTCTCTGTGTATGTGTCTGTTTCTCTCCCTCCACTAATCATCAGGGGTGGGTACATGAGAAAACTAATTGGAAAAGTCTTAACCATTTAGAAAAAAAGGCATTTCTCCCGACTCCTGTGTGCTTCTTTGACTGTTGGATTCTGGCTTGTCCTTATCAGTGTGTGTCAGGGTGGAGGGAGAGAGAGACAGAGGAGAGAGAGGAGGAGAGAGGAGAGAGTGAGAGGATAGTGAGAGGAGAGAGAGAGAAGGGAGAGAGGGGGAGAGGAACTAAGCTAATCCAAAAGAGCTCTTCTTTGCTAATCTCAAATGAGATGGAAATCCGGCCGATTCAGAAGACCAAAACATGCAGCCTTCTGCTGCTCGAGCTGGCTTAAGGCGAAAAAACAATCATTTACAAATATGATAAATTAAAAATTAATAATGAAATGGAAAAAGTACAGAGAAAGAAAAGTATTTTGGACTCAGCAACAGTAGCCACTGTTTTGGATTTTCACTGCAGAAGTTTGCTTGTATTGACTTTACATAGACTATACATATTTGATAGGATCTCTGTGGTGTTGAATTTGTTCATGATATTCATGCCCCTCTCTTTCCTTCATTACAGCTAATTCCCTTGGTAGAGTGAGCTTAATTATGTTCAAATGAATAGTTGTCCTTCCATGTAGCACAGCTGTTGTCATGCCTCCTTCTGAGGTTTGGAGGATAAAGAAGTATTAGGCAGAGAAAGAACGTCTCCCTGTTCACCCTCTGCTCATGAATCTGTACGTTTCTCTTTCTCTCTGCATCTCCCTTTCTATCCCTCAATCTCTCTTCCTCTTTCCCTCCCTCCCCCATTTCTTTCTCTCCTTATCCTGCCTCCCTCTATTTCCCTCCCTCACTCATCTCTTTCTGCTGCCCTTTCACTAAAACTCATATAGCTAGAAGACTGATTACTGTTTCCAAGTTTCGCTCTGTCATTTCTCAAAAACAGTATTCTACACTGTACAGTCAGTTTACTATGCTATGGCATCCTGTTAGGTGTTGTGTGTTCTTTCCTCCAGCCTTGACAACGCAGTTCAATCTAACCTGTTGTACAGATGAATTTGATTCATGACCCACTTCAGTGGAAGGCATCAGAGAGATGGACGAACAGAGGTTGCTGAGTATTTTAATCACCTGCAGAGAGAGAGAGAGCGAGAGAGAGGCAGAGAGGGAGAGTGAAAGGGAATGAGGGAGAGAGAGAGAAAGGAAGGAAGAGAGAAAGGGAGTGAGAGAGAGAGAAAGAAAGAAACAGAGTTTGTCAGGAGAGAGAAAGCGAGCTAGTCATTTAGTGAGGCATGGGAGACAGATCAGTCTAAATCCTAATTGGAGCGTTTTACAGTTTAATCATCCCCAGATGTGACAGAGCCTCACCTGGTCTGGTCCCTACGCAGGGCTTAATCAGCAGAGAGTGTGTATATGTGGTGTGTGTGTGTGGTGTGTGTGTGTTGTGGCAGTGACACCTCCATTCATCTTTGAGGAACTGGCAAAGAACGCCCCTGTCTCACTAATGGCATTATTTGTTTTTCAGACATCAGACAGATGCATTCTAATTCACCCTCACCCCTCTTCTCTGCACACACAGACACACAGGCACACACACACAGGCACACACACACACACACACACACACACACACACACACACACACACACACACACACACACACACACACACACACACACACACACACACACACACACACACACACACACACACACACACACACACACACAAATAAAAATAAATACAAATGACATTCATGAGCCAGAACTAAGCAGGACTTCTATTTTGTGAAGTTGGGCTGTATTTTTCTTTCTTGGCGCCTGTGAGCTTTTATTATTTCTATTTCTCTTCAAGTCACTCACTTCCTGTTCCTGTTTGATCCTGGAGAAGAAAGGCCAGTGGTGCTGAAGGAGTCAGAGCCGGCCTCCCAGACTCACACAGCCAATAAGATTAGTCCCCCGCTTGTTGAGGATTCTGGAACTTTCCTTGTCAAAGAAAAACACTTTGGCCAAACTAACTGCTGACTGCACTGCAGTAAGAAGGAGTGACTGGCTGCATCGTGGCTAGTGGCTCCAGGACCACAGTCAGCTCCATGGAGGGATGTGGCAGAACAGAAGCAAATACTAGCTGGGATTATCCTGTTCAAACTGGGGTCTGGGTTCTCAGTTTGACAGTTTTTCTATCTGCATCTCTCTCTCTCTCTCTCTCTCTCATAATTATCACACACTTTCCCCTGTCTTTCTCCCTTGTCCCCCTCTCTTTCCCTCTTTCCCATTTTCCTTTTATCCCTACCATTGGTTCCTAATGGTTCTCCTCTTACATTATTTCTCATACAGTTCTTGGAAAATGTCACTTGCTTAATTAAATCAGAGAGACTGGGAGAGAGCATAATGATAAAAGGGGCTGAGGGGCAGGGAGGGGTTAGCCACTGAACCTGTTAAGAAGACTGACCTTTAAAGCGTGCGGAGAAGGTCGGTGAATCTTCGGGACATACCCAAATGTTCAGTGAGCCTTCAAGTGCTTCCCCCAAGCACTGACTGTGCTCAGTCTGAACACTAGATGGAGCCAATGCTCTTCTCTCTCACTCTCTAACACTGCCAGCTTTGTAATGGCGTGACTGCAAAATATACAACAGCATCTATATATACACAGTAAAAGAAATCATGTTGTTTTTACAGTAACTTACTGGCAGACAGTTATCTGTAAGTTACTATAAAAAAGGTACAGTGTATTACTGTAAATTCTAGTTTCTTTGGAATTTATGGTAACATACTGTACCTTTTTCTTGTGTGTGAGAACTTTAGTGTTTGAATGCTGACAGATCTGTGCCAGTGCATGGGGGGGTGTATTGGCAGATATCTTTTGATGATTGTGTGTATTACTCGTTTGCCAGGCCATCATTGTAAAGAAGAATTTGTTATTCTCTGACTTGTGTGGTTAGATAAAGGTTATTTAAAATGAAAGTATACTTGTTTTAATAAAGTGCACTACCAGAGCAAACCTCCACTACTACTACCACCACCACCAAGGATGATCACAACCTACATGACTACAATAAGTGCTACAAAGACAACAACAGTGATTCAGTACACTTGGCTACCAGCACTTCTACTCTGCTAGCCTCCAGGGATAACAGTAGTATCTTGGGACGGAGGGAGCTAGTGGCAGGTGGATCTACAGCAGTTCAGTTATATCTCTCTGCCTGCCTGTCTGCCTGTCTGTCTGCCTGTCTGCCTGTCTGCCTGGCGGTTGGCGGTTGGCTTGCTTGACTCCTCCATATCACTGGATCTCCCTCCTCCCTGCACAGAGCAGAGCGAGCGCCTCTAGGGCTTTCAAATCTTATCATCAGTGAAATGCATTAAAGAGAACATTAATATAAAAGAACATGCCAGAATGTTCCTTCCAGAAGGCTCAAAAAGAATCCAATAGCAACATCACACGTTTGAGGTGTGACACGTCACAATGCTACTACACAAAACATAGACATGCAAAGTCAAACTTACCCATTCACACAAATAGAAACACTCAAAGTACAAAAAAATACATTACTGTACACAAGGCTACTCAAACAAATACAAGAACCCACACACAAAAAGATACTTGTACCCACTTACAAGGAAATCTATGTGACACATGACTGGAATCGGAACAAGAATTGAGCTCCTTAGAAATCTTAAGCTGCTTCCACCCTACATTCATTCACACGCAGTGGTTGAGAATGCAGTGATGTCACCACCTGCTCTTTTCAACGACAGGGGATAAAGGGAGAGAAAGGGTCCATTGAGTGAGATGGCCCTTACCTCCATTCACACTCTCCGTCTCTGTGAATGATTCCAGAAACAGCTCCTGGACTCCCACTGCTAACCCTGCCTTGCCTATCACCCCTGCTTCATACTCTGCTTAAACCCCGGCTTCGTACTTTGGTCATTGATTGACGCGTCTGAGGGCAGCTACAGCTGAAAGGCTGAAAATGTTACAGTAGTGAGAAAATAGAAACACGAAGGAAGGATGCCCTCCAGCTATCATAAATGCCATTCCATCAATGTGTGTCAAACCAAGGCAGTTAGACTTCTGTAGGTGCTAAGTGCTGACCTACTGACAGTCATAGTCAACCTGTGTCACAACTCTCCCTACCTCACACTCGCACATTAAAGTGCACACAGGCATGCTCACACACTCACTCACTCTCTCACACACGCACACACATTTTCCTTCCGTGAAAAGAACCTCCATGGACCAGCAGTATGAGTTACCCGGTAGTATGAGTTACCCGGCAGTATGAGTTACCCGCAGTATGAGTTACCCGGCACAGTGGACAGAAATGGAGGTACGAAGTTCTACTCCTTTTCTCTCTGTCTCTCTCTCCCCCTAGGCTACCTCCTGCCTCCAGCTTCCCAAAACAGCAGGGTGAGAGAACCTTCAGTTGTAAACTCCCCACACGTTCCACTGGGAATCCCTCCTGAACACTTTTTGACATTCAATGATTCAACCGCACCACATACTGTTGAAACTAAGCATATTCAATCTTCCCAATTGTAATAAAACAAACTATTTTTTATTGTTCGTACATCTAAAGGGTATGTAGTAGTACACATGGCCGGTCAGGCTTCCAAAATCCAAAACACTCAGCAGGACATACGGTATGTGTGGCATCCTCTGATAAATTAGTCATGACATCACTTCCTGGTGGAAGAGAGGGCACATGCAAACAGAGTGGCTTTCCTTGTTAATGCAGGAGCAAAGGAACCTGAACATTTTATGACAACTAAATTATTCAGACTACAGTTTGGATGACAAAAAACAGGGACATTCTGAAAAAATATACTCTGAGTATACCAAACATTAGGAACACCTTCCTAATACTGAGTTGCACCCCCTCCACCCCCCGTCGGGGCATGGACTGTACAAGGTGTAGAAAGTGTTCCACAGGGATACTGGCCCATGTTGACGACAATGCTTCCCACAGTTGTATCAAGTTGGCTGGATGTCCTTAGGGTGGTGGACCATTCTTGATACACACGGTAAACTGCTGAGCGTGAAAAACCCAGCAGCATTGCAGTTCTTGACACAAACCAGTGCGCCTGGCACCTACTACCATACCCCGTTCAAAGGCACTTACATTTCTTGTTTTGTCCATTCACCCTCTGAATGGCACACATACACAATACATGTCTCAATTGTCTCAAGGCTTAAAAATCCTTCTTTAACCTGTCTCATCCCCTTCATCTAAACTGATTAACAGGTGACATCAATAAGCGATCGTAGCTTTCACCTGGATTCACCTGGTCAGTCTATGACATGGAAGAGCAGGTGTTTTTAATGTTTTGTATACTCAGTGTATGATCTATTGAAAAGGGAAGATATGTTGAGTGGATAGTGAGTAGACATTCACAAATGATCATAATTAGCAGTTTGGACACGCAGACAGATATGCTGTAGCCTACGTACACATAACGTACACACACACAAAGTACACACACACAAAGTACACACACACAATCCAGCAGCAGACAAAGTCGTTTTCTGTGACTCTGTTTTTGTGGAGTAATTGAGTTTTGTCATTAGGGTGGAGAGGTGGGGGAGCAGTGGATGGGATGTGGGGGAGAGGTGTGGGTCGGTGTGATATGTAATCGGATGAGGGAGAGGGTCATTTCTTACCAGCATGCTGCATGGACAGGCACCTCCACTCAGTCGGCCACCATTTTGATGAAATTAAGGACTCTCTTCACCCTTCTTCCCCTCTTCCCTCCTCACCCCCCTTTCCTTCCCTCCTAAAAAGATTAGGCCACTTCAGGGACATTATTTGGATTGTTTATCACTCGCTGCAGCAATTGAAATGAAGTGGATTCTATTAGAGTCTCTGTCTCTCTGCAAGATCTGGATTTCTCTCTCTCTCTCTTCTCTCTCTCTATTAAACTCTACACTCTTAGAAAAACAGGTGCTATCTAGAACCTTTAAGGGTTCTTCAGCTGTCCTCATAGGAGAATGCTTTGAATGACCCTTTTTGGTTCCAGGTAAAACACTTTTCGGGTTCCATGTAGAACCCGTTCTACATGGAACCCGAAAGGGTTATACTGTACCTGGAAACAAAAAGGGTTCTACATGGAACCAAAAAAGGTTCTCATATAGGAAGAGCCGAAGAACCCTTTTAGAACTCCTTTTAGAACCATATTTTTCCCCTTTTGTGTGTGTGTGAATGTGTATGTGTGTGTGAATGTGTATGCGAGTGCACACGTGAACATGTGTCAGTGTGTTAGTACGCCGAGTATTAGACAAATATGGCTTGTTCTAAGTGTTAAACGCATGAACAAAAGCCATTTCTGTGGAGCTGATAGAATTGATGCTATACCCAGTACCACAGTCATTCATTTAGATTAGACTCATCACTAGCATTGTTAATTACTCCCAGAGATTGGGAGAAACTTCGATTACCAAATGAGCTTAGTGTATTTAGTCAGGACTAATCCTTGGTGAATACCTTGTTTCAGTATTTGATGAGGAAGACAAACAGACAAGACACAGACAGACAGACAGACAGACAGACAGACAGACAGACAGACAGACAGACAGACAGACAGACAGACAGACAGACAGACAGACAGACAGACAGACAGACAGACAGACAGACAGACAGACAGACAGACAGACAATTAGTACACAAATATACATATCACACAAAAACCACACAACCAACCTGAATCAGGCAGGGGGTATCAGGGTCTTAGTGTGTTCGCAAATTACAAATTAGTGTCACACCCTGATCTGTTTCACCTGTCTTTGTGATTGTCTCCACCCCCCTCCAGGTGTCGCCCATCTTCCCCATTATCCCATGTGTATTTATATCTGTGTTCTCTGTTTGTCTGTTGCCAGTTCATTTTGTTTCGTCAAGCCTACCAGTGGTTTCCCTCTGTTCCGGTCTCTCGATTGTTCCATGTTTCAAGGTTTTGACCTTTTCTGCCCACCCTGAGCCTGCCTACCGTCCTGTACCTTTGCCCCACCTATCTGGATTACTGACCTCTGCCTACACTGACCCTGAGCCTACCTGCCATCCTGTACCTTTGCCCCACCTATCTGGATTACTCACCCCTGCCTGCCCTTGACCTGACTTTTGCTTGCCCCTGTTGGATTAATAAACTGCGGAAATCCCGAAGCTTCCTGACCTCCCCCAAGAGTCACCGAAGACGGCTGAGTCACCGCTTCCCGAGCCTATGCAACTAGGCAGAGCTGGACTGTCACCAGCGGAACGGCAATACAGGATCAACACGAAGAGTTGTCTGTATTGTGGGACTGTTGGTCATTTGGTGTCCTCTTGTCCTTTAAAGACCAGGCTCATCGGTAGGAGCGAGTACTCTGTTGGACCATATGGAGAACTTTTCTGATTCCCTTGCTCGTACCCCTTTTCATGCCATTCTGCTGTGGGGAAACCAGTTTTAATCTCTCCAGGTACTTCTTGACTCTGGGGCCGATGAGAGCCTTTTGGACGCTACCCTGGCTTCCGAGCTGAACAGCCGCTCTCCATTCCCATGGATGTTAGTGTGCTGGACGGGCACTCTGTATATAGGCCGGGTCACTCATAATATCACTCCCATCAACCTACGGGTGTCAGGGAATCACAGCGACACTATTCAATTTCTGCTCATCAAGTCTCCTTAGATTCCCGTGGTTTTGCGATTCTCCTGGCTCCAGTGACACAATCCCCTCATCAAATGGTCTACGGGTGCCATCATGGGCTGGAGTCCGTTCTGCCACGCCCATTGTCTGAAGTCAGCGCAACCTGCCCCGGGACGTCTTCCTGGGGGCTCGGAAGGTGCCCCGGACCTCTCCGCCATCCCCGCGGAGTACCAGGACCTCTGGGAGGTGTTCAGCAAGGCCTGGGCCACTTCGCTTCTGCCGCACCAAACCTATGACTGCGGGATTGAACTTCTCCCTCGCACTACTCCGCCCCGGGGACGTCTGTACTCTCTGTCGGGACCGGAGACTAAGGCTATGGAGACCTACGTTACGTTTAGCTGCAGGATTTATTCATCCCTCTTCCTCTCCCGCCAGCGCAGGGTTCTTCTTCATGGAGAAAAAAGACAAGACCCCGCGCCCATGCATTGACTACCAGGGACTCAATTACATTACTGTTAAGAACTGTTACCCGCTACAACTCATTTCCTCTGCCTTCGAGCCGCTCCACGGGGCCACCGTGTTTTCCAAGCTGGATCTACGGAATGCCTACCACCTGGTGCAGATACGAGTGGAAGACTTCCTTCAATTTGGCCAGCGGCCAATACAAGTATCTGGTCATGCATTTTGGCCACACCAACGCCCCTGCTGTGTTCCAGGCTCTGGAACAATTATGTTCTCCGCGACATGTTGAACTGGTTTGTCTTTGTCTACATTAATGACATCCTCGTCTTCTCCCGCTCCCCCCAAGAACATATGCTCCACGTCCGGCAGGTTCTTCAATGCCTTCTGGAGAATCAGCTGTTTGTGAATGCGGAGAAGTGCGAGTTCCATCGCTCCACCATCCCCTTTCTGGGTTACATCATCTCTGCTGGGAGTGTCCAGATGGATCCCGGGAAGGTGAGAGCGGTGGTGGATTGACCTCAGCCTACGTCCAGGGTGCAGCTGCAACGTTTCCTGGTGTTTTCCAACTTTTATCGCCGCTTTATCCGGGGTGACAGCACCCTGGTTTCCCCCCTGTCTGCACTCCCCTCTACCAAGGTTCGGTTCACGTGGTCCTCTGCCGCTGACTGGTCGTTCCGGGACCTAAAACACCGCTTCACCACTGCTCCCATCTTGGTTCATCCTGACCGTTCCCATCAGTTTTGCGGTGGAGGCTGATGCTTAGGATGTCGGAGTTGTGGCTGTGGTGGCTGCCCTGGACCTTAAGCTGCATCCCTGCGCCTTCTTCTCCCACCGCCTCAATGCCACAGAGAGGAACTACGATGTGGGGAATTGAGAGCTTCTCATGGTGAAGACGGCGTTGGATGAATGGAGGCACTGGCTGGAAGGGGTGGAACATCCGTTCATTGTGTGGACCGACCATAAAAACCTGGAGTATCTCCGCATCGCCAAGTGCCTCAACTCTAGGCAAGCAAGATGGGCCCTGTTAACCCGGTTCAACTTTTCCCTCTCTTACCGGCCGGGGTCTAGGAATGTCAAGCAGGATGCCCTGCCCCACGGTTACCACCCCGGAGCTCGAGACCATCCATCCCACCTCGTGCCTGGTGACGGCACGCAGCTGGGGTATAGGGAAACAGGTTCCGGGAGGCGCAGGGGGCCCAGATAACCGGATGTTTGTGCCTGACGATGTCTTCTCTGCGGTCTTGGAGTGGGCCCATTCCTCCAGGCTTGCCTGCCACCCGGGCTCCCGTCGGACCATGGCCTTCGTGCGACAACGCTTTTGATGGCCTACTATGGTTCCGGATGTCACCACGTTTGTCGCTGCCTGCTCTGGCTGGTCTTCTTCAACCACTGCCTGTCCCTCACCATCCCTGGTCCCACATATTCCTGGATTTTGTCACGGGTCTCCCACCGTCTGATTGCAACACTGCCATCCTGACTGTAGTCGATCGGTTTTCCAAAGCCGCCAACACTTATTCCTCTCCCCAAACTACCCTTGGCCAAGGAGACGGCCCAGCTCATGGTGCAGCATGTCTTCTGGATCCATGGACTGCCCGTGGACATGGTCTCGGACCGGGGCCCTCAGTTCTCGTCCCGGTTCTGGACGGCGTTCTGCACCCTCATTGGGTTGTCGGCCAGCCTGTCCTCTGGGTTCCATCCCAAGTCCAATGGCCAGTTGGAGCGAGCCAAACAGGACCCCACCACCTGGAGCCAGCAGCTTGTGTGGGTTGACAACGCCCGCAACACCCTTCCCTGCTCTGCCACGGGCCTATCGCCATTTGTGTATTCCCTGGGGTATCAGCCCCCGCTCTTCCCCGAGCAGAAAGAGGTCGGTATACCTTCTGCCCAGATGTTTGTCCGCCGCTGTCGTCGTAGCTGGAGGAGAACCGTCGGCCCTCCTCAAGACCACCTCCAGGTATCGACGACAAGCAGATCGCCATCAGACCCAGGCACCCTGGTATTGTCTCGGGCAGAAGGTATGACTATCCACCCGGCATCTGCCCCTCCAGGTGGAATCCCGCAAAATCTCCCGCCGGTTTATCGTCCCGTTTCCCATCTCTAAAATGATTAGCCCCTCTGCTGTTTATCTTCTGTTGCCCCGTACCCTTCGTATACATCCCACCTTTCATGTGTCCGGAGTTAAACCTATGTCTCACAGCCCTTTGTCTCCTGCTTCAAGGAAAACCCCTCTCCCTGTCTCATCGACGGTCAACCGACATACACAGTGAGGCGTCTCCTGAAGGTTCGACCTCAGGGCAGGGCGTTCTAGTACCTGGTTGACTGGGAGACACTGAGGAGAGGTGCTGGGTCCCTGCCAGGGACATCCTGGACCCAGGCCTCATCACGGATTTCCAACGCCGACACCCCGGTCAACCAGGTATGCGCCCAGGTAGGACGCCAGGTGGTGCCCCTAGAGGGGGGAGGGTACTGTCACACCCTGATCTTTCACCTGTCTTTGTGATTGTCTCCACCCCCCTCCAGATGTCACCCATCTTCCCCATTATCCCCTGTGTATTTATACCTGTGTTCTCTGTTTGTCTGTTTGTTTTGTTTTGTCAAGCCTACCAGCGTTTTCCCCGCTGTTCCTGTCTCTCGATTATTCCTGTTTTCTAGTTTTGACCTTTTCTGCCTGCCCTGACCCGGAGCCTGCCTGCCGTCCTGTACCTTTGTCCCACCTATCTGGATTACTGACCTCTGCCTACCCTGAGCCTGCATGCCGTCCTGTACCTTTGCCCCACCTATCTGGATTACTGACCCCTACCTGCCCTTGACCTGTCTTTTGCTTGCCCCTGTTGGATTAATAAACTGCTGGTAATTTGACGTTGTTTGCATCTGGGTCTTACCTGAAACGTGATAATTAGTAACAATGTGATTGTGTGGTATGTGGTTTGCTATAATTAATGTGTGTACAGTCAAACATAACCACACCAAATCTACTACAAATCACACTTAACCCCCGCTGTCATCCATTACATGAAAATGCTCAACATGTTTCATTACTCAACACAATTCCAGTACTGTATATGACGTAGTATCACGCTGGTGAGAGAGAGGGGCTCTCCCTGTGTTGTATGTTTAGTTGTTCTCTCCTCCATCTGTCACGCGGGCCTCAGGGTTGTCGGCCCTGTCACAGTCAAGCTGGTTGATTGGCTGTTTAGGGATGATGGACAGCTCTGTAATGGAACAGGAGGCACCCCACTGCACTCTCCTGAGTGATGTACTGTGTGTGCGTGCATACAGTATGTGTGTGGGCAGGGTTCTCAACCCGGTTCCTGGAGAACTACCTTCCTGTAGGTTTCTGCTCCGACCCTAATCTAGCACAACTGATTCTAATAATTAGCTGGTTGATAAGCTGAATCAGGTTAGTTACAACTGGGGCTGTAGTGAACCTACAAGAGGGTATCTCTCTAGGAACAGGGTTGGAGAGCTTCTTCTTCCCATCACATTGAATCACACACCATCCAGGTACAGTGATGTAGTTCATGGTGTCGAGAACATGATGCAGTGACACCAGATATAGACACTCATAAAAGGTCATGACATTTGACGACATATGAGTTGAATGTAAAAGTGCGCGTGTCATCCTACTCTCATATGAAACATATAGAAATGCTTTATAACAGGGGGCGGCAACAGGTGACGTTGCCTTGGTGAAGTGTCATACCGACGGTGCTCTGGATGATGGCTTGTAAGGGATGAGTGCTGGCAAAAAGTTCTGCAATATAGGGAATAGGGTGCCATTTGAGACGTGGCCTTAGTGACGTCATATAGTATCATATAGCTGATGCTCTAGATGATGGCTTCCAGGGGACCAATATGAGGAACACAGGACACTAATGAATCTGTGTGTAACATCTGCTGAGCCTCTCTCTGCACGCAGGCTGCTATTACAAGGATGTGATGGAGAGCCCAGCCAGAACCAGACATTAATTGCCGACGCCGCCAGATGCCAATCCTCCCTCCTGGTAGGGCGCAGCGTGCGTGATGGACAGGATGGATTGCTTTTGTCTGACTTTATTTTTTAAGAAAGTGTTTCTTGATGCTTCTCAGAGCTCATAGATGATTGTTGTTTTGTCTTCTCTCTCGTCTCCACCCATTCTTGTCATTTCACAGTCCCTTGCTTTCTCTCTTTTTATTTCTCTCTCAGTTCACTTTTTCCTCTTCCCCCACTCTCTCTCTCTTGCTCTCCCTCTTTAGCTCTCTCTCTTGTTCCCTCTCTCTTTTGTCCCCCCCATCTCTCCCTTTCTGCCCACTCGTATGCCCAGGTAGCTAGATTTACAGATGGCTGTAACGTCAGTGGGCGGTGATGACGCAGTAACAGAAGCCACATTTTCCAATTAAATACACCACACATGTTGGAATTGTGATTCATTTTTGACATCATTGACGTTATTGCATCTCATACCATCCATCTTAATTTGACGAGGTTGACAAGAGAGCAAGCTGTAACATGTGAAACAAAGTGTAAAATTCCTGAAAGTCACAGCTAACTTTTTACAGAATAGGATCTAAATGGTATTCAAATCAGAGTATTTTTTTCCTTGCAAAAACAATGCTTGAGGCAATGTTGTAGTCTCTGTCTATAGACAATATGTAATGTACAGTACCAGTCAAAAGTTTGGACACACCTACTCAAGGGTTTTTCTTTGTTTTTACTATTTTCTACATTGTAGAACAATAGTGAAGACATAAACTTTGAAATAACACATATGGAATCATGTAGTAACCAAAAAAGTGTTAAATAAATCAAAATATATTTTAAATTTGAGACTCTTCAAAGTAGCCACCCTTGGCCTTGATGACAGCTTTGCACACTCTTGGCATTCTCTCAACCAGCTTCATGAGGAATGCTTTTTCCAATAGTCCAAACTTTTGACTGGTACTGTATGTACAATATTTGGAGAATCAAATCAAAATTTATACAGCACATTCAATATATAGAATATCTTATAGTCAAAGATGAAAAGCGTCCCTTTTCTGCATGTAGTGAGAGAACACGTTCCACAAACCATGTCTCATAGCTCTCTGCAGTTTCCCCACTCAGCTGAGAGAGAGTTCTACTCTGTCATTCTGACAGACCATTACCCCTCACTGTGCCTAATGGGCGATCACAGCTTAAATGAACAGAAGACTGAAAAAAGAGACCGGGGTTGACATGTGCTTTATGTATTAGCTTCAAATACCATTTACATTAAGATGAAGGGCTATTAGAACCATTTATAGGTTAGGTGATTCAAGAGTGGGGACAAAAATGTCCTGGCGATAATTTAGAGTTTTTCTTGGCTGTTCGTGTCACCTATAGCTAGCTCTAAGACTCCTACTGGCATCAGCTCCATGTCTTCAAATCTTGTGTTTTATATCTGATAAGTGCTAATCCTTATTGGAAGCTATACTCTACCAGCTGAACAGAGAAACCCTGTCTTCAGTCAGTCAGAGCCTGCATAGTGCTGCAGTGTGTCATGGCAGGTCCTCCCCAGACAGATAAAGAGAGCAGAGAAGCCTGTTGAATTGCACATTATCGCCTGGGGGCTCAGCGGGATATCCCTCCTGACATCCAGGGTAATGTCTCATAACAGTGACAAGCCGCAGAACGCAGCCAATTTATGCATCCAGCCTCATCCATCCTCATCCAGTCCTGTGAGCGACAGGTAATCAATACGGACTGGCCGGGGAGAGGAGTGAGCTCACAGTCTGGCCATGACACACTCTCAGTTTGTGTAGCTGACGATGAATGTGTCTAGGTGTGTGCGTGTGGGGGATGTGTGTGTGTGTGTGTGTGTGTGTGTGTGTGTGTGTGTGTGTGTGTGTGTGTGTGTGTGTGTGTGTGTGTGTGTGTGTGTGTGTGTGTGTGTGTGTGTGTGTGTGTGTGTGGTGGTGGGGGGTTGTCTGTGTTTGGAAGTGTTTGTGTGTGCGTGCATAGTTGCGTGTGTACTCTCTGAAGTGAGACAACAGAGCCAAGCGGTATCCTCAGAGGTCTCAGAAAACACATTGCACAAACAGAGTGGATGCTTAGTGACTGGATGTCAGTAGACAATACGACGAGGAGGCTTGAGATGAATGCTGATTAGATAGAAAAAACAGCTGAAGGAGCACATTAATCATTTGTAATATAACATCGCTATTATTGCTTCGCTTAATTGGTTTTCCCTCTGCTTTGAATCGCAATGGAAAGCAAAAGATGACTTAGAAGAGTGTGAGGGAAGATCGTATCTGTGTGTGTGTTTCTGTATGAGAGTGTGTGTGTGTGTGTGTGTGTGTGTGTGTGTGTGTGTGTGTGTGTGTGTGTGTGTGTGTGTGTGTGTGTGTGTGTGTGTGTGTGTGTGTGTGTGTGTGTGTGTGTGTGTGTAAAAGAGAGAGTGCATGTGCAAGTGTAAGTGTGTTCATGTGTGTGTGTGTGTAAGATTGTGGGAGAGTATCTGAGTGTGTGTGTGTGTGAAGAGTAATTTCCCCAGCCCAATCTGCGGAAGCACGATCTGTAATTACCCACGCCACTCAGACTCTCTCATGCAGCTCTAACGTAAAGAGAAAAAGGCGATAAACGCTGTACTGCAGCTCTCCCTAGTCTCCCTCTCAGAGCTCCAGGGAAAATAAGATTAACCCCAGCCGCTGTGGTTCAAAGCCACTGGACAGGCAGGAGGCAGAAGAGAGGCAGGCTCTGTGGACAACCATGTAGCACTGTGTATGTGCGTGTGTGCATGTGTGTGTGCGCATATACACAGTGAGCCAAGCAGGACTCCTCAACAGGCCCCAGCAGTGCTCACTCTCTAGGCTGACATGCCAGTGAACCAACAAGGTCAGAGACCCCCCTTCACAGCAGAGTTAGAGCGCAGTGGAGAACGAGTTGGCCTGTGTATGCTGCCTGAGGGCGAGTGGGGTATAGTCTGACTGGCACGTGGATTGGCACAGCTATAGTTGTGGGATGGGACAGTCTATGTAGAGTGTATTTGACCTGAAGCAGAGTTATGTAGTGCGCAGTTCAAATAATACAGCTCTTGCTGTAGTTGGCCTAGTACATGACACAACACATAGACAGGATATTGCTCTTGTCTTTCCCAACATTGTCTTTTATATCTCTCTCTTTGTCTCTCTCTACCTCTTTCTTTCTCTCTCTCCGTCTCTCTACCTCTTTCTTTCTCTCTCTCCGTCTCTCTACCTTTCTTTCTCTTTCTTTCTCTCTCTCCGTCTCTCTACCTCTTTCTTTCTCTCTCTCTACCTCTTTCTTTCTTTCTCTCTCTCCCTCTCATTCTCTCTCTCTCACGCACGTACAGACAGAGACAGAGACAGAAACAGAGAGAAAGAGACACACACACACACACACACACACACACACACACACACACACACACACACACACACACACACACACACACACACACACACACACACACACACACACACACACACACACACACACAGAAACGTCATTCATTTTACTGACAGCATGAGTGGCATTAATATTCTGGGTTCATGGATGAGAGGCCTCTGATATTGTTAACCTTTAACATCTGCCCTTTGTTTGGGTGTTTGCCAAGAGCCAGAGGCCTGTTGCTGTGTGTGTTACATACAGGGCAGAGGTAATCCACAGGGTAGGTCAAATAGGAACATTAGAAAGCAAGCAAACCCACATGAAAAAATGATATAGTTTACTATACTGTAGTATTACTATAGTTTAAAAAACATAGCGCTTTTGCGGACTGGGATGTTTTTGCGGACTGTAGTACACTGTAGTATTTACTATAGTGTTTTGCAGATATTACTGTAGAATACTATAGTATTTGGAGGTTACCATTTTATTTGTTTAATTTGAATTAGCCAGGGAGTCATGTTGAGACCACAGTCTTTTTTGCCCTGCACCAACGCATCAATAAACAACAATTACACTATACAGTACATTCAGAAAGTGTACAGAACCCTTCACTTTTCCACATTATGTTACGTTACGGCCTTCTAAAATTCTACACACAATACTTCATAATGACAAAGTAAAAACTGGTTTTTAGAAATATCACATTTACATAAGTCTTCAGACCCTTCACTCAGTACTTTGTTGAAGCACCTTTGGCAGTGATTACAGCTTTGAGTCTTCTTTGGTATGAAGGTACAAGCTTGGCACACCTGTATTTGGGGAGTTTTTTGCCCCAGTTTGAGGTCCTGAGAGGATCTCTTTGTACTTTGCTCCGTTAATCTTTCCCTCAATCCTGACTTGTCTCGCCGTGCCTGCCGCTGAAAAACATCCCCACGGCATGATGCTGCCACCACCATGCTTCACCGTAGAGATGGTGCCAAGTTTTCACCAGACGTGACACTTGGCATGCAGGGCAAAGAGTTCAATCTTGGTTTCATCAGACCAGACAGAGAATCTTGTTTCTCATGGCCTGAGAGCCATTTAGGTGCCTTTTGGCAAACTCCATGCGAGCTGTCATGTACCTTTTACTGAGGAAGGGCCGTCTGTCCACTCTACCATAAAGGCCTGATTGGTGGTGCTGCAGAGATGGTTGTCCTTCTGAGAGGTTCTCACATCTCCACAGAGGAACTCTAGAGCTCTGTCAGAGTGACCATCGGGTTCTTGGTCACTTCCCTGACCAAAGCCCTTCTCCCCGATTGCTAATTTTGGCCAGGGGCCAGCTCTAGGAAGAGTCTTGGTGGTTCCAAACTTCTTCCATTTAAGAATGATGGAGGCCACTGTGTTCTTGGGGACCTTAAATGCTGCAGAAAGGTTTTTGGTATCGTTCCCCAGATCTGTGCCTCGACACAATATTGTCTCGGAGCTCTAAGGACAATTCCTTCAACCTCACGGCTTGGTTTCTGCTTTGTCATGCACTGCCAACTGTGGGACCTTATATAGACAGGTATGTGTCTTTCCAAATCAAGTCAAATCAATTGAATTTACCACAGGTGGACTCCAATCACGTTGTGGAAACATCTCAAGGATGATCAATGGTAACAGGATGCAGCACCTGAGCCAAATTTAGAGTCTCATATCAAAGGGTCTGAATAATTATGTAAATAAGGTTTTTGTTTTTTATTTGTAATGAATTTGCAAAAAACTCTAAATAACAGTTTTTGCTTTTTCATTATGGGGTTTTGTAGATTATGGGGTTTTGTAGATTGATAAAACATTTTTTTAAATCAATTGTAGAATAAGGCTGTAACGTAACACAATGTGGAAAAAAGGAAGGGGTTTGAATACTTTCCAAATGCACTGTATATACATATCAATTACACAATACATGAAAAGCAAACACAAAACATGAAATGCAAAACACAACCATTTTTACCAGCTACATGCAGCCAGACCAACACCAACAATGAATAAACACTGTGTTCTGTCCTTTAAATATTTTTCAAACCAGCTACACGCAGCCTGACCAATTGATACACACACTATAATAATTACTGTAGTGTTTTTGTGGACTTTTCTATACTGTAGTACGTACTGTAGTGTTTTTGCGGACTGTAGTTACTGTCGTATTTACTGTACTGTTTTGCGGACGTTACTGTAGTATTTACTATAGTGTTTGTTTTATTATCTTTGACATAGAAGTGTTTTTGCGGACTGCAGTGTTTTTTTTTTGTGGAGATTACTGTAGAATTTACTGTAGTGTTTTTGTGGACTGTAGTATACTGTAGTTTTACTATAGTATTCTACAGTATACTACAACATTCTATAGTAAGTACTACACATGATCTTGAGATACTACAGTGTGTAGTATAGTATTCTAAATTTACACTACAGTTTCCTGCGGAATTCTATAGTAAGTGATGTAGTATTCTATAGTAAACTGTAATATTTTTCATGTGGGAAGGGCCTTGAAAATGCACTGTACTGGTGAGGACAGTTGACTTGCTCTGAAGAATGGAGGTGAATAGATAGAGAATGTGTAGCTACTTCACATGGATTGTTTGGGCTTAAAGACCTCAGATTTACTGAGATGAGCGAAGAGATAGAGGGAGGGAGAGATAGAGAGGTAGGCGGAGGTGGTAAATGGATGAAATATTATTCAATATGAATAAACTATAAACCCCCACTGCTTGTTTCTCTGACATGTACTGTACAGTATACCTACTTGCATTATGTAAACATTCTCCATGGGTTCCCTTCCTGTCAACCCATTGTTCTCAAAAATAAAGGATAATTCCCTATAAAATGTGGTTCTATGACAATAAAGATACTAGACAGGGTCAAAGCAAATTCACACTGTCAAGAAGTATTTTACAGCAAACAAACATGAATGACCAAATACTTCATCCATATATCATCATGATGCTCTGAACAGGGTAGATATGGATGTGTTAGGCCATTATCTGCTCCAAATAGCCTTCTGGATGGAGCCAGTGACTTGGCCGAGTTGTAGTGATGATTAGGCTTTATACAACCACAGTTATAGGAGCTACTCAGGCTCAAGATAATGCAGGATATCCTCACTATCGGCTGGATGGGTGCTAGGTTTGTACGACTTACTGCCCCTTACATCTGACCCTGACAATCGGCTATATGAGGGTCTAAATCTACTTTCTCCAACTTTTCCCCATTTCATGCTGGGGATCTCCGAGAAGTTTAGAGCAATGGCTGTATGTCAGTATCTCTGTTAGGCTTGGAAAGTATCTAGATTGTCATACCGACCTTGTGCCATATCGGGATATTGGGTACTGCCGGTACTGAACATAAAGGGCATTATTTTCTAACCCCACAGCCTCCGTAATCTGAAGGTTAGCAATGCTAACAAGTACATATACATTCCCAGATAGAATGCTAACTTAACGCTAACGAGTGCATTGCGATCATTTGATACAGTCTCTGACCTAAACTATTTTCAGGACAGACATAAAGTTATACAAGTAACTCAAAAATACTACTCACAGTTTGCTGCAAAACAAATATTAGATGGAAAAGCTCTTGATCCAGGAGGGGATTCTCTGCTGTTACCAGGTGAAGGTTGATGTTGTAAGAAGCTAACCACTTAGCTAGAAAGCTAACTAGCTACTAAATTAGCAAACCAAATGCACAGCTGCAGAGCATTTAGCTATCAGATATGTAGCTGGCAAACATTTATACTGAACAAAAATATAAGCACCACATGCAACAATTTCAACGATTTTACTGAGTAACAATTCATAAGAAAATCAGTCAATTGAAATAAATTCATTAGGTCCTAATCTATGGATTTCACATGACTGGGAATACAAATATGCATATGTTGGTCACGTAGACCTTAAAAAAAGTAGGGGAGTGGATCAGAAAACCAGTCAGTGTCTGGCATGACCACCATTTGGCTAATGCAGCACGACACATCTCTTTTGCATAGAGTTGATCAGGAAGTTGATTGTGGCCTGTGGAACGTTGTTCCACTCCTCTTCAATGGCTGTGTGAAGTTGCTAGATATTGGCGGGAACTGGAACACGCTGTTGTACACATTAATCCAGAGCATCCGAAACAAGCTCAATGGGTGACATGTCTGGTGAGTATACAAGCCATGGAAGAACTGGGACATTTTTGGCTTCCAGGAACTGTGTACAGTTCCTTGTGACATGGGGCTGTGCATTATCATGCTGAAACAGGAGGTGATGGTGGCGGATGAATGGCTTGACAATGAGCCTCAATCTCAAAGTCCAGAAATGTATGAGACCAGGGACGATGAGGAACCGGTAGTGGCTGCAGGAGGCCAGAAGGAGCTTGCCGTGGAGTCTTGTTTTGAGCACACACAGTGCATGCGGTGACGAAAGCAGAGACGTCAGGGACCATTGTGGGCCACCAGAAACGTTGTCGAAGGAAGGCTAGTGTACGACAGGACCCTGGATGACAGGTCAGCCTGGAGGAATGAGACCATTCCAGGACCCGGGACCTGACTGGGTTAGGGACAAACAGCCGGTCAGCCGGGCCCCCTTCAGGTCCAGACTGGGAGTGTTACACCTTGCGAACCAGGTTCTGGATACCCCAATCCACAGTGGCAGCAAGGCATGAGGTAGAGAGAATGGTTTCGGAGGTCGAGGGTGTGGCAGAGGAACTGTATAGGCGGGAGAGAGCATCAGGCTTCACATTTTTAGACCCTGGACGGTAGGAAATGGTAAAGTTGAATCTGGTAAACAGGAGGGCCCACCGGGCCTGCCTTGAGTTGAGGCGCTTGGATGAACGGAGATATTCCATGTCATGGTCGGTCCAGACCAGGAATGGCTGTTCTGCTCCTTCCAGCCAGTGCCTCCACTCCTCCAACGCCATCTTCACCACCAGGAGTTCTCGGTTGCCAACATCATAGTTCCTCTCAGCAGGATTGAGACGATGGAACAGGAAGGCACAGGGATGAAGCTTCTGGTCCTGGGCAGATCTCTGGGACAGGATGGCCCCCTCTCCAACATCCACTTCCACCACAAATTGACATGAGGGGTCCGGATGGATGAGGATGGGTGCTGTTGTGAACTGATGCTTCAGGTCCACAAAGGCTTTGTCGACAGCTGGAGACCATTTGAACTGTACCTTGGGAGAGGTGAGTGCCAGGAGGGGGGCCGCCAGGGTGCTGTAATCCCGAATGAAACGGCGGTATACATTTGCAAAATTAAGAAACCGTTGCAACTGCACCCTGGACGTTGGTTGAGGCCAATCCACCACTGCTTTCACCTTTCCAGGATCCATCTGAACATTGCCCTCAGCAATGACATATCCCAGAAAGGTGATAGAAGAGCGGTGGAACTCACACTTCTCGGCTTTCACTAAATAATTTGTTCTCTAGGAGGCGCTGAAGGACCCATCTGACATGGAGTACATGTTCTTTGGCAAATCGGGGGAAAAAAAACAGGATATCGTCCAGGTAGACGGACACAAACTGGTTTAGCATGTCTCGAAGCACATCATTGACCAAAGCCTGGAAGACAGCGGGGGCGTTGGGGAGTCCAAATGGCATGACCTGGTACTCATAATGTCCACTAGCTGTGTTGAAGGATGTCTTCCACTCATCCCCCTCGCGTATCCGAACCAGCTGGTAGGCATTCCGAAAGTCCAACTTGGAAAACATGGTATCCCCCTGGAGAGGTTCAAATGCAGAGGAGAGGTAGATTTTTTACAGTGATATCGTTAAGTCCCCGGTAGTCAATGCTCGGGCGCAGGGTCTTGTCCTTCTTCTCCACAAAAAAAACCATTTATGCGCCAGCAGGAGATGAAGACGGACGGACGGCCCCAGTGACCAGAGACTCTTCTATGTACTCCTCCATAGACTCACCATAGTTCTGGTACCCACTAGGGACAAGGGTTTCCTAATAGGGCAGGTAGCTATAAAATGTCCTGCCCCTCCACAGTACAGACAACAGTTATTATTCATCCTCCGTGAGTGCTCCCAAACTGATAGTTCTTCCCAACTGCATAGGTTCAGGAGTATCCAACTCACCCGTCGTAGATTCATGAGAGAGCTCGGGTCGCTTCGACTCCTCTCGGAAGAGCTGCCTTCGGAAACTTCCGGATTCCATAGGAGGTGAACGCGCCATATCGGGTGCACGAGTGTGCCCAAGACCAGACCTCTCAGTCTTGCGTTCCCTTAGGCGTTCATCAATTTGAATGGTTAATGCGATAAGGGAGTCGAGGTCCACCGGCAGTTCCCGAGCAGCTAGCTCATCCTTAACCTCCTCAGATAATCCGTCCATAAAAGTATCGAAAAGAGACTCCGGATTCCAGGCACTCTCGGCTTCCAATGTGCCTGGAAGTCTGCCACACTACGGGAGTTTTGACGCAAGTCAAGCAGTTTGCTGGCTGCCTTTCTCCCGGATACCGGAGACTCAAACTTCTCACCTCTGCCATGAATTCCTCCAAATGGCAGATTGTTGTTCCTCAGGAGAGCGCCCTTCCCGACATTAGCATAATTATATAAACTATCTTAGTTTTCTTCAGACTGATCGTTGATGGCTGTAGCTCAAAAATAAGTGAGCACTGAGAAAGAAAACCCCCGCAGGTACCAGGATTCCCCGAATATTGCTCTGGAGGAGGTAAGCGGGGTTCACGGGGAGTCGGGATAGGCAGTACAAACTCACAACTCCCTGATGTGCTCCATAATAGCCTTTAACCCATGGTTGTGGCATTCTGTCAAGGAACTGAGCCCTTCCAAAAGGAACCTGTAGCAACTCCTGATGTCTCCCAATAGTGGCTCCCTGCAGGGAGACAGCGTGGCGGAGCTGGTCCAAGTCTGCTGGGTCTGTCATGGCCAGTTCGTACTATCATGACACAAGGCGAGACCCAGATGCAGACACAGGAGGCAGATGGTTGGAGTAAGGCAAGAGAATGGTCGTGGACAGGCTAAAGGGTCAAAACCAGTCCAACAGGTACCGAAGGGCAGGCAGAATCAAGGTCAGGGCAGGCAGGATGATCAGGCAGGAGGGAAAGTAGTCCAGAGTCAAGCAGGGGTCAAAACCGGGAAGACTGTCAAAAGAGAATAGCAAAACGTGTACGTGAAAAAGACGCTGGTTGACTTGACTAACATACAAGACGAACTGGCACAGAGAGACAGGAAACACAGGGATAAATACACTGGAGGGAAAAAAACACCTGGAGGGGGAGGAGACAATCACAGGAGAAACAGATCAGGGCGTGACAGTATGTAACATTTCTGGGATCTTTTATTTCAGCTCAAGAAACATGGCACCAACACTTTGCATTTATATTTTTGTTCAGTGTAGTTATGAATTCCATACTGTAACTAGATCACCTGGCGGGTACTGCACAAGTGCTGCATGAGTGACTCACAAGGCTTTGGTCTCTCGTCGTTGTGTGCTTGTAAACAAACACCGCGTGAATGGAGTCTACAGGTAAGATTCATAATGAAAAATGATGGTACAGGTGAAATGAAGAACGCAATCTTCTTTATCTCCTAACGTATGGCACACATTTTGAAAAAATAGTTTCAACGATATTGACGGTACTCAAAATCTATCCCGTGGCTATTTCCAAATACCCCTATATACGGTATATACGGTATACTGCCCAAGCCTAATCTCTGTAGTTCTGTATTCTTGTATGTGTCACGCCCTGACCTTAGAGATCCTTTAAATTCTCTATTTGATAGGTCAGGGTGTGACTAGGGTGGAAAATCTATGTTTATATTTCTTTGTTGGCCGAGTATGGTTTCCAATCAGAGGCAGCTGTCTATCGTTGTCTCTGATTGGGGATCATACTTAGGCAGCCCTTTTTCCCACCTTCTGTTGTGGGATCTTGTCTTTGTTTGTTGCATGGGTTGCACTCCTAAGCTTTTCGTTTGTTGAGTTGTTTATTGTTTTTTTGGTGGAACATTTTAATAAAGAAAATGTACGCCTACCACGCTGCACCTTGGTCTTCATTTAACGACGGATGTAACAGTATGTCTGTATTTTTGTATCGCTTTATCGCTGTATTTCTGGACAAATACTAAAAGAGCACATTTTCTTTAACCTGATGTAGGACAGGGGTCTGAAAGGATAGTTCAGAGATTCTGCTCTTTTCTATAACCTGTAGGGAACACACTATGGTCTATACTTGCTGTATTTCTGTATTGCTGTGTTTCTGTACTTCTCTATTTTCTGTGCACGGTGAATCAGCAGCATCCCATAGTAGTAGTTGTGAATGAAGCCACTGCTGCATTCGACTGAGTTAATCCCAGAGCCGTAGGCTTCTCTTAAATACCATAGTAGCTCTCCCTTCATCCAGCCATAAGGCACAGAGAATAATTTCATTTTAAAGGACTGTGCAGACAACAGCCCACACATTACTGTTTTAATTCAGCCCAATGAGAGAGAGAGAGCGAGAGTACTAATCAAAATAACTTTCGTTCACACTGTTTCTTATAGGCTGATAAATGCAACACTCGCTAGTCGATCCCCCCGCTGCCTCGGGTTACCATTTATAATGTTTGATTATTTATTTAGCTTAAATCTGAAAAATTAGTTTTAGCTATAGGTCATATGCGAACAAGGCGGGGAGCTCAGAGGGACATGCATTATTCATGGTTGGAGGATACATTGGGTGCCAGAGGTTTACAAGATATGTGAATGAGATTTACCAAAGTCATCCTTTTCTTTATCGCACAAAAGCCTCTTGGACAGAGTACAACGAGCAAGGCCCTTCTACATAGAATGAGAACAGAGAATGTGTTATTAATAAAAGTGAGGTAACCCATATTAATATCTGGTGGTGGATTTGATTCATATCCTAGCCCCAGCATAGTGCAAACATGGACGTTTGACACTAGAATGAAACTCCTCTTTTCACTCAATAGGCTGAATTCATAATGCATATTTCATAATTTTAACTAGCCAATCACCTTGTTTATTGCTTTTTATGTATTATAAGATATTGCAAAGAAACCTCCAACAATTACGTTTGCATTAGTTGTATTTGTAAATGTGGCATCCTAGTATAAGTTCATCTTATTGATTGCAAGATCCAGTAAAATATTAAGAAAAACATTTCTTCTTACAATAACATTTGAAGATCCCAATATGCCAAACAGGTTAAATAATAAGTTGTGGGCTGTTCTTACATGGGTTACATGCTGTGTACACAAAGCATCTTGATGTGTTGTTGTGTCCCTGCCAACAGAGATGGTGAAAGTCTATGGAAACTGAGGAGGGTCATTTGGTTGATGAGCATTTCTGTTGTGGCCTGCCCTCCATTGGCCCGGACTGACTCATACAGTGATTAGTGGGGTAGAAGGGGGTGAGGGGTGTGTCTGAGGCAGGGGGGAGCTTCCCTAGATCAGAGATAAATGACTTCATTAAAGCTTGACTCTCAGAAAGCTGCAATGAGCCGCTGCATCTCCCGTCTCCTCCCTCTCGCTCCCCCCAGTCCCCCACTCTCTGTGCCACGGGAGATTATGAACTCAATAAATCAATAGATTTCTGTAAAATGATCATTTCCCCCTGCTCTTTACCTCCAGGTGTTGGTTAGACAGTGGTTTCCATAGTGAGGTTATGTGGTTAGTGTGGGTAGCTGTTAGCAGGAGAGTACAGTACTGTGTGGTTAGTAGTTCCCTGCTGTCTCTCTGTAGCATAGTGCAGAGTGAATCTAGTTATCATGTAGAGTTATTAGGTTAACCTAAATAGCTGCGTAGATCACTGACAGTAGTAACATGAAGGGTTGGCAAATTTGATAATAACATACAGTAGTAGTATGTATGTGAATAGCAGATAAAGGTAACTCGTTCTAATGGACCGACCGCATTGCCGAGGTCTACGATACAAGCAAACCAGCCTCCTAAAAACTTTATCCAGGTTTGTATGCCCCTAAAGCAAAAGATTACTGCACAGTGTATAGACTTGAACTGGTACTTGAACCTGTACCCTTGCAACCCTCTACTCCACAAAAACTACAACTCCCATGATGTGGTTGCATAGCGTACCCCCTACAGACCTGCAGTGATTGAACAAGAACTTGTTTGTAATTGTATAGAGCTCCTCTGTCGACCTTCTCTGTCAGAAGGAAAATAGGGGCCATCATTCATCCCTGCCATTACCGGCCTGCACCGCCGTGGATAATGCAATTTGTATCCTCTATGGAGTGCATCCAGAACAACAGCCACTCCAATAAACAAACAGTAGACCACAGTAGAAATCCACTTACTGTCGCTGGCCTGGCCAACGCATTGGCCATTAGAGACATGATCAGGTGTCATCATTCCACCCCATTCACCCTGATATATACATCTCTACTTCATTTGTTTCTGTGGCTATATGATAATGGGAATGTCATGCCAGCTATGTTCTGAGGCTATTTCCCAGCTAATTCTTGGGTTCTCCAGGATCTTATCTGGAGATAAGTTGTATATGGTGCACACACACACGCACGCACGCACAGACGCACACACACACACACACACACACACGCACGCACGCACGCACGCACGCACGCACGCACGCACGCACGCACGCACGCACACACACACACACACACACACACACACACACACACACACACACAGACACACACACACACACAGACACACACACACAGACACACACACACACACACACTGTTGAGGGATGTTCTGTGGGGTGTCTGTGTATGTGTGTATGACTGTGTAATCCTTTCAGAACCTATTCATTTGTTCTCCACCGCTGTTTCAACCCCCCCCTCTCTCTCCAACATGCCTTTCCACACTCCGCCTGCCAGAACAAGATAATCCTTCGCTCTCCCAAAAGATGGCGGCATCTGTCATCCATAATAATCTGTGGGAGCTGTCTGAGGAACAGTCGTGTGAGGGAGGCCACAGAAGGGAGAGGGAGTGCAGACGGAGATGGAGCCTGAGCCCGCTCCCAACACAACACCCAATTAGAGGGGGTATTATCTCCTCACGTGAAGACCCTTTTAGATCTCTGACCCGACCGCTCTCTAGCCAGCAGGTGACCAGAGGATCCAGGCTCTGGAAATGAGACATACCCTTCAAATCTGCAGTTTCACATGTTAACATGTCAACACCACCTTTTCACATTTGAGGAAAATTACATGTTTTTTCCTCACATGTGAATTGCAGTTTTTCAAAAAAAATTCATATGTGAACAAATTTTCACATTGCAAATTCAATTTTTGCATGTAATTGTTAATTTTTTAAATTATATTATTTATCTTATTATAATTAATTATTTTTTTACCCCTTTTTCTCACCAATTTCATGGTATCCAATTGGTAGTTACAGTCTTGTCTCATCGCTGCAACTCCCGTATGGACTCAGGAGAGGCGAAGGTTGACAGATGTGTGTCCCCCGAAACACAACCCAACCAAGCCACATTGCTTCTTGACACAATGCCCACTTAAACCGGAAGCCAGCCGCACCAATGTCTTGGAGGAAACACCGTGCATCTGACTACCGTGTCAGCATGCACTGCGCCCGGCCCGCCACAGGAGTCGCTAGTGTGCAATGGGACAAAGATATCCCTGCCAGCCAAACCCTCCCCTAACCCGGATGACGCTGGGCCAATTGTACGCCGCCCCATGGGTCTCCCGGTCGCGCCCGGTCGCAACAGAGCCTGGACTCGAACACAGAATCTCTAATGGCACAGCTAGCACTGCGATGCAGTGCCTTAGACCATCGTGCCACACATGAGGCCCGTGATTGTTTTTCACATGTGAACCAAAAATACACCTTATGGAAAAGCGGGGACTGTGAAGAGACACACACGCATACACATACATTGCAATATTGTTGTATGCAGTGGTGATTTTAGCATGTAAATCTTGGTCGGGCAAAAAAAATGAAATGTTGAGGATGCATGCAAGCAAAGCCGCTACACAACACAACACAACACAACACTAAACAATACATTAATTGCACTATAATGGTGACAAACTGTGCCCACAAACTGCTAGGGCCTACATAAAGCTGTCCTAACCGCAGAGTCCCAACAGCAGTCCCAACACCTTACCACTGCTACACCTGACTATCAGTGGAGCCTTGTCTGGCAGCGAAACAGTTAATTCAGTCTCATTTACTGCCTTTAAAAAAATCATAACTGATATGGCTGACTAGCTTAAACAAATGTGTTTTTTACTGACAATTGAGATGTACAAACTATGGCATAAGGGGAAGAAAAGCGGATAAGAGGCAAGCCGTAATTTAGATGAAGACATTAATGAGCGAGCTAGGATGGACAAAGTCAATATAACAATTTTTTTCAGAACTTTTGAAATGTACAGCGACATAATTCAGAACATGGGCCGTTCTTAGCGTTCTCCCTGTACACCAAGTCAGAACCGTAGGATAAATGAAGGGGGTATATAAGCAGACAATGAAAGCGCTCACAATATTTGATGATCATATTTCAAAAAAAAAAGTTCTAGGCTACATGTACACCACCAAGTCATAACAGTAAGCGACATTAAGAGTGGAAAATAGACCAAAATATAAGGGTGAGGCACATGGGCGAGCACCCCCCCCCCCCTCTCTCTCTCTCTCTCTCTCACCACCTCTCTCTTCCCCCTACACCCAGGCTCTGTTATCGCAGGTCATAAATTCCTAGAGGAGTCTCCCTCCTCATGGCCATGCAGTATAGAGAGAAAGATTTTCACAGGAGAACAAAGGAACTTCTTTCACATCATAGAACTTGGGAACTGAACAATGTCCATGTTTTGGAGAATGTGTACACGGTTGGGGGAGAATCCATCTACAACCGGTCCATTTCGTTTAATGTTTGTGAAACTCATGAGAGACAATACAGCCACATTACCAGAACTCTGTTTATACAAGAGTCTCAGTTGTGAGGCTTGCATCTAATTGTTGTATAAAATTAATGAGTAAAGATTCAACTATTTATGAAATTATGTAATGTGATTTTAAACTGTTTAATGAAGGAAACTCCAATTCCCTTTGGAGTTTAACTACAGTTTTTTTCAATTGTTTAAGCACAATTTTGAAAACAGGGCCCGGTTTGTCAAAACACTACACACAATTAGCACAACCCTACACCAAAGTAGCACAACACTTCAGATCATTTGCAAAATGGAACACTTTTGTCAAAACTATACACGACTTCATAAAAATAATATTTTGTTACCATACGAAACACACACATTTCATATGACTTCAATCTTTTTGAACCAGTTACACACTGCTGTTGCTAACCTAAAACACTTTTAGCAAGTCTAATTGTCAGTGATTAGAGTACTGTAAATGAAGTACACAGAGAAAGTGCAACTATACAAACACTACACAAGACCAACGCTGCAGACTGAGGAAAATATCATTTATTTCTCTCCATATACCCAAATCAGTCAACATGGAGAATCACAACAAAACATGTCCCAGTTTTCAGGCTACTACAGTAGTGTGCATAACACTGTTAGCTCAGCAAACAACAGACAAACTTAAAATACTGTATCCAGTACAGGTTACAATTACAGTAAATAACAACAACAACAAACATAAAAAATAATCAGAAAAAAACTGACAATATTGTACAGAAAATACTACAGTAAACATACTATACATTATCTCTTCGCCTAGCTGGATCTGGCCAGAGAATTTCATCAACATCACAAGCAATATCGTCATTAGCAAGACAACGCGGGAAGAACCGTCTTGAATGTCGAATCCATCCTCGCACAGCTGCGCCGTCGACTTGGTCACAGGCGTCCTCCATGGCCTGAATGAGGGGTACCTGAGCCTGGGGCTGGAGATCGTAAACCTTCCACCGCCATGCAGAGAAAAACTCTTCGATATGGTTTAGAAACGGAGAGTATGGTGGAAGGTATAGTACTGTCAACTGTGGATGGTGTTGAAACCAGTTCTGGACCAAAGCAGAGCGGTGGAATGACACATTGTCCCAGAAGACCGTGTATTGCATCTGGTGCATTTCATTACCTACTGTGACGATGTGGTGCAATCGGTCCAAAAATGCGAGAATGTGAGGTGTGTTGTAAGGGCCCATTTTGGCATGACGGAGGACAACCCCATGCTGTGAAATGGCAGCGCAAAGGGTGATGTTATCCCCACGTTGCCCTGGGACATTGATTATAGCCCTGTGGCCAATGATATTTCTGCCTCGCCTTCTTGCTTTTGTGAGGTTGAACCCTGCCTCATCAGTATACAGCATATGAATTCATGCAGGATTTCCTCAGCATCCATCTGCAAAACTCCCTGAAATACAGTGAAAGACAAGATTGTGTAGTTCAGGATAGGTCTAGTATACAGTCAATGTAAAAAAGTCATGTGTATGCAACATCACAGTGCTAAAGTGAACAATACAAACCTCCACATACTCATGCCGCAGCCGTTTGACCCTCTCTGAATTCCGCTCAAAAGGCACTCGATAAAGTTGTTTCATTTGAACCTGATGTCTTTTCAGGATGCGTGCCAGTGTTGACTGAGAGACATGATGGACATTATTGAAAATGGCATGGTCACCGATAATGTTGGCTTGTAGTTCTCTGAGCCTGATAGCATTATTGGCCAAAACCATGTCTATTATCTCTCTCTCTTGTTCTTGCGTGAATATGGGCCCCCTTCCTCCTTGTCGTTCCTGACCCTCAATCCTATGTAGAGAATAATACATGTAACTTACTGTACAATGTCACAGGAAGGGGTATCACAAGTGCGGATATGGTGCATACAATAAGCGGCTGATTACTGTAACTGTAGACAGATCTTCTTTTACCTGTTTTCCTGTCGAAAAGTGACATTATGACAGATGCCACTGTATATCTGCTAAGATTTGGCTGAACTCTCAGTCCAGCCTCCCTCAGCGTCAATCCGTGGTTCACAACATGGTCCACTAGTGTTGCACGAATGTCATTTGATAAGTTTGGTCCTCTTCTTCTTTGTGCACATTCTCCTCCTGCTTCAGGTCTTCCTCGACCTCTGACTCTGACTCTTCCTCTACCTCCTTCTCTGTGTACTCCTCCTCTCACCCTCACTCTTCTTCTGACTCCTTCCATTTTGGTTGAAGGCAGGTGAACCTACCTGCTGCATTTTTATAGTGCTTAAACCTGATTGGTGTGTCTACAATTTAGCAATCATGTGTTTGTGCACCTGATGGCTGTGTTTAACAGATTGGCTCATAGGTGTGGTAATTTGACAGTCAGTGCTTTTGAATTGCAAGGAAGTGAGATCATGATATACTTCTGTGTCTGATGTATACAAGTGTGTTTAGTGTTTTGCAAATCACTGTGTGTAATGTTTTGCAAATAGTGTGAAGCTGACAATGTGCTTACAGTTGTGCAAATCTAGCCTTGTGTTTTGCTCCTTGAGTGTAAGGTTTTGCTAATTGTGGGAAAAGTTAAATTGTAGTGTGTCAGCAATCGTAAAAAACTGTAAGTCATAGGCCCGCCCATGAGCAAAGACATTGATCTGGCATCATGGGACAGCCCTTTCCTTCAGTTCTGGATATAACCCCCACCTTGGGAATTTCCCAGTAGACCAGTACCCCGATCACAGAGGGAGCTAAGGTTTGAGTAGAGACCATGTGTACCTCGACCATTGAGGGAGCTAAGGTTGTAATGGTTGCTGAATCTTTTAACCATACCACGTGGTTAAACTCTGAGACTATCGATCCGACAGATTAAGAGCTACTCTTCGACACTAATTACTAGTCTGCAGCTAGAAATTATGTACCTGTGAATGCGAGGACCGACAACCGCCGAAACAACTATTCTATAAGAACATTTCTGAATGTTACTCTGAAGTATCCATTCTAACCATGGACTCCAGGGAGGCAGAGAGAATCTTGGATGAACTCTCCAACAGAAAAGGACGATTCCAACAGAGATCATGACGACACACTGAGCGTGAATATATATATTGATTGCAATTATTCCCGAATGAGTGAGCGTCCATGTGCAAAGGATTAACATTTCAATTGTTAGAATTCTCAACTGTGTAGTGTCTTTTGTCTTTCGCGCCCTTCTCAGTCCCTTTTAGTACCAAGCCTTGATACCGGTTTAGCCCACTAGGGCACATCCCCTATCATTTCCTTGTAACCATATCTACTTTGTTGTTTGTTTATGCATTTCTGTGATTATTTAGTTAGTTAATAAATAAATGATTGAGACAATTGATGTATGGATGATTCATAGTGAAGACTGGGTTCGTGCAGATAACCAACAATTTACGATGTTTGGAATGAGACTAACGTGAGGTAAAGAATAATTCATTAATTAGAAGATTAATTGATCAGATATTAAAATATATGAAGAGTTATATTAGGAAAATTATAACTTTGTAATCTGAATATTTTCCTTGGTGCCCCGACTTCCTAGTTAATTACATTTACCTGATTAGTTTAATCACGTAATACTAATTACAGAGAATTGATTTCATAAAATAACAGTCTTCAGTTTAATGATGCCAAAGACACGACATGGGCTACTAACAGTTTACTACACAACATACACTTAGTATTACTTTCTGAGCTATAGTATAAATATATTCCTGGCATATTACATCATTTATGCAGCAGCGTACAAGAAATTTTTGGACTCACCTTGTTGTGCTGTGCTCACTTGAACAGGAAGGTGGCGTGGCAGTCCTTCGTGGGCAAATTTTGTCATCAAACTTTGTAATCAAAGTCTAGCATTCTCTGGATTTATGGTGCTTTCAAGATAACCAGGAACTCGGAAATAAACAAGGTCGAATCATGATGACGTCAGTGATCTTCAGGTCGTAGCTCTAGAAAGAAGCCCGAGTTCCCGACTTACATTTCCGAGTTGGATGTACAACCGTTCAAAATGAATTACCCAGTCGGAGCTTGTTTTTTCCCGAGTTCCCAGTTGTCTTGAACTCATTGAAGTCAGATTTCCCAGTTCCGAGTTAACAGTTGTTTTGAGCGCAACAGCATGCCCAATGTTGAATGTTTATCATTTTAAGCTTGGAAAAGAAACCCTTAAACCCAGAATTGGGACCACACACACAATCCACTGAATAGCAGGCTACTGATTGCTTTGCAATGCTTGCAGTTAGCCACTGATTCCTTCCAAACCACTCATTGTTGAATTTGTGATTTCCAACTTGTTATATAATGTTTCCATTATTTTTCTTCATATGACAATGATTAAAAATTATTTGCCAGTAGATTGTCGACTTGATCCATGATGATGACTGCTAGATAAGATTTTGAAAGTATGGCGTTAACATGATCAGTCCAATCAAAGTTACTGTAGATATAACGTGATTTGACGTCATTTTATCTGCGGCCAATGACCTTGAGCCTTCTTGGATGGGCACTTCTAATGTAACTCTATGGCAGCACCCAAGGGGCTTGAATTTTTTAGCTCTACCCTTAGATTTGGCAGTGACGTAGTGTACCCATGAGTGACAGAACACTGAGCCAATCATGGCGCATCTAAAGAACATTACCAATGCCTACGCTGCGTATTTTACGCTGGCTGCCCCACCTGCTGAAACACCTGCATTTTGGAGCTGCCATACTCAAGAAAGCAAAAATGAGACCATGTTTGTATGCGGCTTATTAACTCAATTGTGTAGATATATATATATATATTTTTGCCTTTACCTCCCTTATCTCACCTCATTTGCTCACATTGTATATCGACTTATTTTTCTACTGTATTATTGACTGTATGTTTGTTTTACTCCATGTGTTGCTGTATGTGTCGAACTGCTTTGCTTTATCTTGGCCAGGTCGCAATTGCAATTGTTCTCAACTTGCCTACCTGGTTAAATAAAGGTGAAATAAAAAATAAAATAAATATATAAGTTTGAAATTGTTTGTAAATTGATATGTGACACGCATTAATGCCAAAATAACATGCAAAACAGGCAAACCTCCCCCATACAATTATTTTTGCTAAAAATGTGTGGCTCAAAACATGACGGGTCGCCACTGGTTGTATGGTGGTATTATACATTTTGAATTGTACATTTTGTATTGTTGATATGTGGTGGTGTAATAATGTCATATGATGTACTTTTTTGCTTTTGTTTTATATGTAATGTAAGTGCTTTAACAGGCAGTGACCTTCATACAGCAGTTGAAGGTCATAGTTCTGCTGTATGAAGGTCACTGCCTGTTACAGGGGCAATTCTTAGTTTATACATCAATTTTATGTAGCCATTTGAACGCGATCCATTGAAAGGGGCAATCCTTAGTTGCTACATACATTTTTGGACTTAATTAATTATACAGTAACAGTCAAAAGTTTGGACACACCTACTCATTCAAGGGTTTTTCTTTATTTTCTATTATTTTCTACATTGTAGAATAATAGTGAAGACATCAAAACTTTGAAATAACACACATGGATTCATGTAGTAACCAAACAAGTGTAGTAACCAAATGTAATAACCAAAATCTATTTTACATTTTAGATTCCTCAAAGTAGCCACCCTCTGCTTTGATGACGGCTTTGCACACTCTTAACATTCTCTCAACCAGCTTCACCTGGAATGCTTTTCCAATGATCTTTAAAGAGTTCCCACACATGCTGAGCACTTGTTACCTGCTTTTCCTTCACTCTGCGGTCCAACTCATTCCAAAGCATCTCAATTGGGTTAAGTTCGGGTGATTGTAGAGGCCAGGACATCTGATGCAGCACTCCATCACTTTCCTTCTTGGTCAAATAGCCCTTACACAGCATGGAGGTGTGTTGGGTCATTGTCCTGTTTAAAAACAAATGACAGTCCCACTAAGCGCAAACCGGATGGGATGGCGTATCGCTGCAGAATGCTGTGGTAGCCATGTCGGTTAAGTGTGCCTTGAATTCTAAATAAATCACTGACAGTGTCACCAGCAAAGCACCATCACACCTCCTCCTCCGTGCTTCACGGTGGGAACCACACATGCAGAGATCATCCGTTCACCTACTCTGTGTCTCACAAAGACATGGCGGTTGGAACCAAAAATCTCAAATTTTGACTCATCAATCAGACCAAAGGACAGATTTCCACCGCTCTAATGTCCATTGCTCGTGTTTCTTGGCCCAAGCAAGTCTCTTCTTATTATTGGTGTCCTTTAGTAGTGGTTACTTTGCAGAAAACCATGAAAACCAGAAGATCACAAAAGCCTGATTCACGCAGTCTCCTCTGAACAGTTGATGTTGAGATGTGTCTGTTACTTTAACTCTGAAGCATTTATTGAGAGAATGCCAAGAGTGTGTAAAGCTTTAACTCTGAAGCTGGTTGAGAGAATGCCAAGAGTGTGTAAAGCTGTCATCAAGGCAAAGGGGGGCTACTTTGAGGAATCTCAAATCTCAAATATATTCTGGTTACTACATGATTCCATTTGTGCTATTTCATAGTTTTGATGTCTTCACTATTATTCTACAATGTAGAAAAGAGTCAAAATAAAGAAAAACCATGTAATGAGTTCCCGGGTGAGACAAGGATATCCCTACCGGCCAAACCACGCTAGGCAAATTGTGTGTCGCCCCACGGACCTCCCGGTCGTGGCCAGCTGCGACAGAGCCTGGGCGCGAACCCAGAGTCTCTGGTGGCACAGCTAGCGCTGCAATGCAGTGCCCTAGACCACTGCGCCACCCGGGAGGCCCTGGATTTTGACAAAATTATTCATTAATATTCCAGCATTACTAGCTAGGCTCTTTCCGTGCCCTCTTCCATACTCCTACATTTACCATTTCTGCACAGAAATCACCAGAAATTGTTATTTCATATCTCACAACACTTCCTGCATCTATCATGTAGACCATATAACATTTTCCCTCCGCTGCCTCCATCATTCTAAAGCACGTTACCCCAGTCCCCCCTGCCTTTGTCCAGCCCTAACCCCACTCTTCATGCTTTTGGCCTCACACAGGTCAATTAAAAACCTTTACAGACCTCCCTGCTCTTATCACACAGAACACACATCTCCTCCCTCGTTTCCTCCTTCCCTCTATATTTCCCCTTTTCCTCCGTCTCCTGCCCTGGTGTGTTTTTATCTTCCCAGTTCCGCCCAATCTCTCTGTAAGTCCAGGGCAGGCAGGCTTCCATATACTGCCTACCAACAAGCACATCCTCTATGTGTGTATGTGTGTATGTGTGTGTGTGTGTGTGTGTGTGTGTGTGTGTGTGTGTGTGTGTGTGTGTGTGTGTGTGTGTGTGTGTGTGTGTGTGTGTGTGTGTGTGTGTGTGTGTGTGTGTGTGTCTTAGGCAGAGATAGTAGTGAGATGGGTTTTCAGCTCCTCTCTGCTATCTCGGGCAAACAGGCACACACAGACCTTTGATTTCCAGAAACACCTCTACCTACCATCACTACATGGCATTATGGTCATCACGATCAGGAAATGCAAAATCCTACAATGCTGGCAGACGCCCCAGACTTCTTCAAGTTGATTTCTCCTCCAGTTAGTTTTTATTAGAAAATGGCTGATATAATAAGGTCTGGATCTTGTGTGTGTGTGTGTGTGTGTGTCGTGTGTGTGTGTGTGTGTGTGTGTGTGTGTGTGTGTGTGTGTGTGTGTGTGTGTGTGTGTGTGTGTGTGTGTGTGTGTGTGTGTGTGTGTGTGTGTGTGTGTGCGTGCGTGTGTGTGTGTGTGAGAGAAAGAGACCCGCCCATTGTGATTGAATTAACAGTAGAACTAATTGTGCCCTACACCTCTGTGGAAAGGGTTCTACATATAACTCAAAAGGGTTCTACCTACAACCAAAAGTATTCTACCTGGAACCAAAAAGGTTCTTCACAAGGTTCTCCTATGGGAACAGCCGGAAAACCCTCTTAGGTTCTAGATCGTGCCTTTGTTCTAATAGTAGCTCTACGTCGTTGATGTACTGATGCGTTACAACCCCAGCAAAATGAGAAAATAAAGTTTCTTTTGAAGTACTTCATGTCTCTTCAAAAGGGAGGGTTGGACTTTGCTCTCTCTCTTTCTTTCCCTCTCTCTCTCTCTCTCTCTCTCTCTCTCTCTCTCTCTCTCTCTCTCTCTCTCTCTCTCTCTTTTCCTCTTTCAAAAAGACTCTCACCAAAATAATATCAGGCTTTTATCCCTACACATGATGATAATCTCTAATATGAAATTACTCTCTTTTTCATCTTGAGGCTGAGAGAAAGAACATGTAATCGCTTCATTCACCATCTTGGCTTCAAAAGCCCGCCCGAGGTTCATTGAGGGTATTGGTATTCAAGGATGACTTAAGATTCAAGTGGTCGTTGTGTGTTTCTATTGTCCAATGGAAGCCATCCTATGGACTGCAAATGTCAGTGTGTTTCTAACGATAACAGAATGGCCGTGTTTGCCTCGTGTAAGATTGGATGTATCCTTTTGTTGGGTTTAGAGATGCTGAGAAATAAGCTGGCAGCAGCTGAGTCTCTTCCTCCTCATCTTCTCCACCCTGTCGGACAAAATTGCTACCGAGTTTCCACTGAGCTCTGTTTTAAAAATCCACCGCAGTTTTAACAAAAAGGCTTGTCAATTGCCAACAGGGAGGCTAGTTTATCTTTCTTTTGGAATAAGTATTCTATCAAAACAGATTACCTGTAATTTTAACCTTTTCCTCTTTTCTATGCCTCACCAATAAGGCTGGGTATTGCCTGGTAGGAGCTTGTGCCGTGTGGAAAGCAAGTGTTTCTTGCTCAAAAGTCAGCATGTTCCATTTCTTCAGCATTTTCATTTCTTGGTTCTTTGTTTTTCTGCCATGACATGTTGGCTCAGCGTGCCTCATAACAACTCAAATAAAGTGAGCAAAGATGGTGCATCAGAGCATGGAGAGGATACTGGTGGAAGATGCACTGTTATGTTTGGTTCAGCAGTCGTGAGGTTTTGGTGTGTTTGTGTGTGTGTGTTAGCCAATCTGTGTGTGCGTGTGTATGTGTGTGTACTGTATTCATGTACGCGTGTGTATTTGCCAGTGTGTGTCAGTGTATATTAAACATGGTCATGTCTTCTATTCTCATTATGCACCAGGCTCACCATCATCCTACCTGTTAACCATTTAGCTCCTCTCCATGTGTACTGATGACACATAGAAGACAGCCAAACTGAGACAGAGGATTCAGAGAACCATGCCATGGCAGGAGGATAGGTCTTCTGTTGGAGGCTTCAATAGGCCTGCCCAGCCTGTCTGTCTGTTCCTGCCCCCAGCCCTATTAGAGAGAGGGAGATCTCTGCTGTCAGAGAGAGAGAGAGAGAGAAGAAGAGCGAGAGGTGGGGGGGAAAGAGAGAGAAAGAGAGAGAGAGAGCGAGTGAGAGAGACAGAGCGATGGAGAGAGCGTACCATCATTAGAGTTGATTAATGATGGTGCTTAGCTAAACTATAGCATTTGATTGGTTTGGTGTACTGATTGATTTACTTGTCCACACCTGCTCTCCATCTCCTGATGTCATTTCCTGTTGGTGACCTGAAAATCAATGATATGTCACAAGTTCAAGTGTTTCTCAAACTAACAGAAGGAAGAAATGATCCTGTGATCTGTTGCATGATGGGCAGATGATTGGTTCAGGTAAATATTATTACATCTTATGACAGCACTTGAACATGTCCTTGCAGCCATGATGGTCATTTTGAACATCATAGTTCAGGTTGCAATCAACCATATTTGTATTATAAAATAATCGAAGTATGTGTTTAAAGACAAATACTTGATGTTTAATTTACAAAAGATGACTGACTTATACCACTCTTATCAGAGACAAATTATATGGTTCACTCACACTCTTCTACTGTTCCTCTGCAAACTTTTGTTCCCCATGATCACTTATCCTTCCCTTCTTTAACCAGCCTCCTCTTTCTGATCCTGTCCACTATATGCAAAGAGAGAGAGACAGAGAAAAGGAGAGAGAGAGAGCTTTAGAGAGAGAGAAAAAGAGAAAGAGAGAGAGAGAAATAGAGAGTTTGGTCAGGATTCTCATTAAATAATTCAAAAGTAATACTTGATTAATCAAGTATAATGCCTCACATGTTATGTTTTGGAGAGGGTCTACTCGGCTTTGTGTTTTACAAAATTGAGTTGAGGACAGGAATGAGTGGCCAGGCGAGCCTTACCCTCTTTTTTGTCTTTTTGCATGGTTAATAGATACATTACAATCCATCACTTACTGATGTAATGCTAGGTAACATCAGTGGGGAGTATGTCCTGGATAAAGTTACTCACAGGGCTGGAGGTCTATCTGCCATGTATTAATTAGATAGAAGAAGAGGGTTTCTGTGTCCCAAACTCATAAAGTTACAATACAATAACAAACAATGTATGTGTGTGTGTGTGTGTGTTTGTGTTTGTGTGGGATGGCCATCCTACATGAAATATCAACATAATAGTATGAGCAGGTCATTCAAATCTATGGTTAACCATTGGGAGTTTAACTTCAGTTTGTTGGTAGTCTGCTCATTCCTTCTACTGGCTTTCTTGATGTCTATAGTATTCTCTCTGGTATGCAATCTGGATTCCGCTCAGGTTATGGATGTGTCACTGCAACCTTAAAGGTCCTCAATGAAGCCACCATTGCCCTTGATACTAAGCAATGTTGTCCTGCTATTTTTATTGTCTTGGCCAAAGCTTTTGACACGGTAGACCATTCCATTCTTGTGGGCCGGCTAAGGAATATTGGTGTCTCTGAAGGGTCTTTGGCCTGGTTTGCTAACTACCTCTCTCAAAGAGTGCAGTGTATTAAGTCAGAAAATCTGCTGTCTCAGCCACTGCCTGTCACCAAGGGAGTACCCCAAGGCTCAATCCTAGGCCCCACGGTCTTATCAATTTACGTCAACAACATAGCTCAGGCAGTGGAAGCTCTCTCATCCATTTATATGCAGATGATACAGTCTTATACTCAGCTGGCCCCTTCCCGGATTTTGTGTTAAATGCTCTACAACAAAGCGTTCTTAGTGTCCAACAAGCTTTCTCTGCCCGTAACCTTGTTCTGAACACCTCTAAATCAAATGTCATATGGTTTGGTAAGAATAATGCTCCTCTCCCCACCAGTGTGATGAGTACATCTGAGGGTTTAGAGCTTGAAGTAGTCACCTCATACAAGTACTTGGGAGTAGGGCTAGGGAGTAGCCCTACTTGGGAGTAGGGCTTTTGTCACAACAGAAAGACACAGATCTTGTGAATTCAGACAATATTTCAGATGTTCTAAGTGTTTTACAGCGAAAACACAATAAATCGTTATATTAGCATACCACATATGCAAACGTTACCCGACCATTGATTCAAGCCAAAGAGAGCGATATCGTTATCATCGCCAAAATATATTAATTTTTTCACTAACCTTCTCAGAATTCTTCCGATGACACTCCTGTAACATCATATTACAACATACATATAGAGTTTGTTCGAAAATGTGCATATTTAGCCACAAACAACCGTGGTTATACAATGACAATACTAGCAAAACTAGCCTGAAAATGTCGGACGCCATCTTTCACAGTGATCTTGTCTCATGGATAACTATTCATAAACTTGACTAAAAAAATATAAGTTGGACAGCTATCGAAAGACAAATTAGTTCTTAATGCAATCGCTGAATTACATTTCTAAAATTATCCTTACTGTGCAATACAGGGTTCGCCAAGCGAAGCTATACCAAACAAAATGGCGGAATATGCGTTTAAAATTTTTCGACAGAACAACGATTTATCATCTTAAATATTTCTTACTATGAGGTGATCTTCCATCAGAATCTTGGGCAATGTATCCTTTCTTGGGTCTAATCTTCTTTTGGTCGAAAGATGTCCTCTGTCCGTCGAAATGCCCACTAACGTTCGACCGGGACCCCGAAACGTGCCCAGCTCTTGGATGGGCGTCACATAGAACTGCCTCAAAATCGCACTAAACGGATATAAATTGCTATAAAACGGTTTAAATTAACTACCTTATGATGTTTTTAACACCAATAACGAGTAAAAACATGACCGGCGATATATAAGTGGCTAAACCAAAGCTTGGAAAGAGCGGAGGTCCAACGTCCATCCTGCGTCAGGCGCAGGGAGCAAAGGGACGGTACATCCGGTCTTTGCCGTTTTATACAGGCACTGATTGCGCAATCGACTCCATTCAAATTGTCACCACTTACTGACATCTAGAGGAAGGCGTGGGCAGTGTTTGTATCCTCATAGGATTTACAGGGACTTTAAAACTGATCTGGAACCAGAGGCCAAGATTTCTGAAATTTCACACACTGGGAGGAAAAGTGCTGTAGAATGAGTTCTGTTCCACTCAGAGACATAATTCAAACGGCTATAGAAACTAGAGAGTGTTTTCTATCCAATAATAACAATAATATGCATATTGTACGAGCAAGAATTGAGTACTAGGCAGTTTAATCTGGAGAGCAAATTATGCTAATGCGAAACAGCACCCCCTATAGTGGCAAGAAGTGTTAAATGCTATAACTATTTGGTTTTAATACGATCACCTTGAAGAGTATAGTCAGAACTACACAGTTCAGATTACTCCACATTTAGCTCTACCATCAGAGTTATACAGCAAGTAACTGCATGCTTTCATGATCAGTAAACATCAATTGATCATGTATTTTCAGATACGTGACAAAAGCCTCACAATATCACCATTAGTTAGATATTTGAGTGATATTTGAGTGATATAAAATATAAATTAACTATACCTCACAAGTATGAGTGACTTAGACGAATTTCCCATCCTTCGTGGGCGCTGTCAGTCAAGCGGCAAAAGGGAACATTTGCCGATGTACTGTTAGCTGATAATGTTTACTTTACAAGCTACCGGTAGAAACTTAAAACATAGTGGTATGTATACCGAATATACTTTTTTCTCCATTCAACGAAGGTCTAACTAGCAAAGTTAGATAACATTATTCCCTTTTCAAAATTGTTTTAAAGAGTGTTTAATCACGATTGCTGCTGACAGACATTGTAGATTTGATTGATGGATCACATCAAATTGGCTAGCTAATGTTAGCTATTAACAGATGACATCAATATGGCTAGTTAACAAGCTAACTTTCAGGGGATAAACTAGATGGCTATATCGAAATATTGTTTGATTTGCTTGCCATCTACAGTACCAGTCAAAAGTTTGGAAACACCTACTCATTCAAGGGGTTTTCTTTATTTTTTACTATTTTCTACATTGTAGAATAATAGTGAAGACATCAAAACTATGAAATAACACATTTCGAATCACATAGTAACCAAAAAAGTGTTAAACAAATCAAAATATATTTTGTATTTTTCAAAGTAGTCACCCTTTGCCTTGATGACAGCTTTGCACACTCTTGGACTTCTCTCAGGCAGCTTCATGAGGAATGATTTTCCTACAGTCTTGAAGGAGTTCCCTCATGTTGGCTGTTTTTCCTTCACTCTGCGGACCAACTCATCCCAAACCATCTCAATTGGGTTGAGTTTGGGTGATTGTGCAGGCCAGGACATCTGATGCAGCGCGCCATCACTCTCCTTCATGTCAAATAGCCCTTACAAAGCCTGGAGGTGTGTTTGGGTCATTGTCCTGTTGAAATGATAGTCCCACTAAGCACAACCCATATGGGATGGTGTATCGCTACAGAATGCTGTGGTAGCCTGGCTAGTTAAGTGTGCCTTGAATTCTAAATAGATCACAGAGAGTGTCACCAGGAAAGCATCCCCACACCATCACACCTCCTTCCCCATTCTTTTCGGTGGGAACCACATATGCGGAGATCATCCGGTCACCTACTCTGCGTCTCACAAAGACATGGAGGTTGGAACCAAAAAATCTCAAATTTGGACTCATCAGACCAAAGGACAGATTTCCACCGGTCTAATGTCTAATGTGCCTGATTCACACAGTCTCCTCTGAACAGTTGATTTTGAGATGTGTCTGTTACTTTAACTCTGTGAAGCATTTATTTGGGCTGCAATTTCTGAGGCTGGTAACTCTAATGAACGTATCGTCTGCAGCAGATGTAACTCTGGTTCTTCCTTTCCTGTGGTGGTCCTCATGAGAGCCAGTTTCATCATAGCGCTTGATGGTTTTTGCGACTGTACTTGAAGAAAATGTCAAAGTTCTTGATATTTTCCGGATTGACTGAAATTCATGTCTTCAAGTAATGATGGACTGTCATTTCTCTTTGCTTAGTTGAGCTGTTCTTGCCATGATATGGACTTGGTCTTTTACCAAATTGGGCTATCTTCTGTCTACCACCCCTACCTTGTCACAACACAACTGATTGGCTCAAACACATTAAGAAGGAAAGAAATTCCACAAATGAACTTTTAACAAGGCACACCTGTTAATTGAAATGCATTCCAGGTGACTACCTCATGAAGCTGGTTGAGAGAATGTGAAGAGTGTGCAAAGCTGTCATCAAGGCAAAGGGTGACTACTTTGAGGAATCTCAAATTTAAAATATATTTTGATTTGTTTAACACTTTTTTGGTTACTACATGATTCCAAATGTGCTATTTAATAGTTTTGATGTCTTCACTATTATTTTACAATATAGAAAAACAAAGAAAAACCATTGAATGAGTATGTGTGTCCAAACTTTTGACTGGTACTGTAAAGTGGTGATGACAGTAGTCACACTGAACTTTGCCAGAACGAGGACTTGCCAATGTTAAGCTCTTTCCAAAAGTCTAACCTCTGATGAAGCAAGCTAAATGACACATATTGTTTGCTTAGCTAGTCAGCTACATGCCAAATGGATCGGCTACCTTCACGTATCTGAAAATACATGTTCAATTGATCTTTATTGATCATGGAAAAACATGCAGTTATTTGCTGTATAACTCTGATGATAGAGCTAAATGTGGAATAATCTGAACTGTGTAGTTCTATGTTCTTCAAGAGGTGATGATATAAAAAACAACATTTATTTAACAACCCCTTGAAAACGGCACGTAGTTGTCAATGGTTTTAGCGGAGCTGGGGGTGTCAGCACCGTATTGTAACATTTTATGGATGAAGACCTACACAATACAATACAACACAATACAATACACTACAATACAGCACAATGGTTTGTACTTAAACGTCTCTCAGTCCTGTCTTCTGGGCTCATTATCATTCTGTGCATGACATCCTAAGCTATCTCCCACAACCATCTCCCAGTGTGAGTGACTCCCCACTGCCTGATGACAATCTCACTGTGAAATAGAGAACATATAGATAATTTTACAGCCTGAGAGGTTCTGGCAGCTCTGGCCTGTGTTTGCTTGGCTTTATGTTTCCACACTATACTGTATATTTGGAGAGCTGCAATTGTGAAGTGGAGAAAATGAAATCTCCTGTGAGCTGGGAGTCCTAAAGAATAGTCGTGTTTGCTTTGGGCGTTCATCTCCTGCCCTCTCATCACAAACTTAGTTTCTGATCATTACATCCCTTCCTCTATCCTCCTTCTATCTACACCCCTCTCGCCTCCTTCCCTCTTTCCCTAGAGCCATATAGCACCCTTTAAAAGATTTCACAAGATGAAGATAAAAACACCCCCATAGATTCTTAAAGTTAAAGGACTGATTGCTGACCAAGCTCTGACCTCCTCTAAACTGAAGAGGAGAGTAGAGCGAAGAGAATAGGAGAGTCCACCACTAGCTCACACCTAGTCCATTAAAACCCTAAGCCATCTCCATAATTAAAGCGTTTTATTTGAACAATTCCCCATTAGAAGCTCGGGGAGTGGAGAAAGGGATAATGTGAGATTGGAAGTGACAGCAACATTCTCCACAGTGGCATGGGCGCATTTAAACACACGCTGACTCATTAAAAATATATCTACTTTTGTAGCGACATCCCAGCTTAACAAAACAACTCATCTCCACACAGTGGCGGTTGAATGTGCTCGGACACATGCAAAGAAGTACTCGCTCGCAAGCACATACACACACGCAAAGATATACTTGCATGTACACTGGCAGACACGCACACAACACAACACACATGCACAAACGCACACATGCACACACACATACACTCACACACCACTACCATACCAGAGAGTAAAATACCCAGTTCAACTTGAAGCTCAGTTGGTAGAACATAGCGCTTGCAACTCCAGGGTTGTGGGTTTGATTCCAGTATGAAAAAGTATTTACACATTTTACTCACTCACTACCGTAAGTCACTCTGGATAAATGACTAAAATGTAACTACACATTTTATTCATGAGGTGATGTGGGAGCTTGACTTGGAAGACCTACACAATACAATACAATACAACACAATACAATTGCTCATTTACTGTATAGTTACAGTAAAAGCTAATTTATGGTTGTTCCGATGGAGAGTGTCATGCAAATGCGGTGCCTCCGAAGACATGCAGGGGCCAAGTCAAGCTCCGTGCCATGCTCCTCTCAAATTTGTAAGAATGTGGAGGGTTCCGTATAGCTCCGCATTGACATGATTGGTTGACGGTAGGTGGGGGCGGGAGGTTCTGTATAAACAAAAACTCACTTCCTTGACAACTTCTGTGACGGAGTCTAGTTGTTAAGTAATTGACTAGCCAGACTTTCCCCCAGACTCCGCGTGTAGGGATTTGTACAATGCTTGAACAAGGCTATTGAACTTGACATTGGTGTCTGTCTGTATTCCTTTATCCAACATATCATACTGAAACATGTTATCAGAAGTGGCTTGAAAACACACGTTTGTTATTTTTGTAGCTAAGTACAGTATAGGCGCAATTACGTTCCATATGCGAACACACGCCGTTTCCTAGTCACAACACTGATCAACTCGTTGTTAGCTGGCTAGCTAACATCACTACCTAACGTTATCTCGATGGCTGAAGGCAAAGCAATCTCCTATTCCATCGCTATGGCAGTGAACATTCCGCCACCAAATCCCATGGTTCTCAAAGGGGACTGGAATACTAATTGGGACAACTTCAGGGATGAATTCGAGGACTAAGCGCTGGCGACCGGTCTACATGAGAAACCCAATGAGGTACAAGCGGCAACTCTGAGGAGTTTAATGGGCAGCGAATGCAGGCATATCTACCGGCACAATCTCACCCTCACAGCACGACAACAGTATGACGCAAAGGCTATATTGGATGCATTGTAGAATTACTTCAAACCCGCCAGGAACGTCATTGACAAGCGGTTCGTTTTCGGAAGCTGCAAACAGGAAGAGGGTGAGTCCGTACACAACTTTGTAACCTGTTTGAGACAAATCCACTACTTGTGAATACGGGGGATTAAAAGATGAATTGATTCGTGACAAAATCGTCCTGGGAAATGCAAATGAGGACATGCGCCGGCGTCTACTAAGAGAGAGAGGCTTAACTTCTTATGGCTGCAAGGGGCAGTATTGAGTAGCCAGTTAAATCGTGCCCATTTCAAACGGCCTCGTACTCAATTCTTGCTCGTACAATATGCATATTATTATTACTATTGGATAGAAAACACTCTCTAGTTTCTAAAACCGTTTGAATTATTTCTCTGAGTGAAACAGAACTCATTCTGCAGCACATTTCCTGACCAGGAAGTGGAATGTCAGAAATCGATGCTCTGTTCAACTTCCTGCCTATACATGGGCATGATACGTAAGAGTCTACGTACACTTCATACACCTTCCCCTGGTTGTCAAGAGGCGGTGAGAGAAGAAATTTCGTGTTTATCTTGGTCTGAGGTGGAATTAAAGCTCTTTGTATGACGTGACCGTCCATTTCCTGTTTCTGGAGCGCGCGAAAGGGGACATGGATTTGCCTTCTGTTTAGCTGTCGTTATGGACGACTAACATCTCCGGTTTAGATTTTATTTGATACATGTGACCATATCATCGTAAAGTATGTTTTTTCAATATAGTTTAATCAGATTATTGAAATTTTTTCGGGAGTTTTGCCGTGTTCCGTTCTCTGACTTTGTTGACGTTGGAGAGATCCGTGCCACTTGGCAAGTGTGCGTGCTAAATCGAGAGGGAAAATGAACGTTCTGAATCCAAACAACGACTGTTCTTGACAAAGGACACCTTGTCCAACATTCTGACGGAAGATCACCAAAAGTAAGAAACATTTTATGATGCTAATTCATATATCTGTCGTGCATGTGAATTAGTCGTGGGCGCCCAACTTTGGGGTACTCAGCTATACCGAAGCTGGATGTCGTAATGAAGTTATTTTTTAGAATTCTAACACTGCGATTTCATTAAGAACTAATGGATCTATCATTTCCTATACAACATGTATTTTTTACTTATGTTTATGAATAGCTATTTGGTCAGAATATGTGTGTCAGAAAACGTGTCAGAAAAATATCGTTGCTGTTTAGACGTTGTGGGAAAAAGATGCTACGTTAGCACAATGTGTAACCACTGATTTCAGCTCTAAATATGCACATTTTCGAACAAAACATAAGTGTATGTATAACCTGATGTTATAGGACTGTCATCTGATGAAGAAAATCAAGGTTAGTCAAAAATGATATATCTTTTGCTTGTTTGTTACGATCGCTAACTTTTGCTAATGGGAAATTGCTTGTGTTTTTGGCTATTGTGGTACGCTAATATAACGCTCTATTGTGTTTTCGCTGTAAAACACTTGATAAATCGGAAATATTGTCTGGAATCACAAGATGCCTGTCTTTCAATTGCTGTACACTATGTATTTTTCAGAAATGTTTTATGATGAGTAATTAGGTATTTGACGTTGGTGTCTGTAAATATTATGGCTGCTTTCGGTGCAATTTCTGATTGTAGCTGCAATGTAAACTATGATTTATACCTGAAATATGCACATTTTTCTAACAAAACATATGCTATACAATAAATATGTTATCAGACTGTCATCTGATGAAGTTGTTTCTTGGTTAGTGGCTATTTATATCTTTATTTGGTCGAATTTGTGATAGCTACTGATGGAGTAAAAAACTGATGGAGTAAGAAAAGTGGTGTCTTTTGCTAACGTGGTTAGCTAATAGATTTACATATTGTGTCTTCCCTGTAAAACATTTTAAAAATCGGACATGTTGGCTTGATTCACAAGATGTGTACCTTTCATATGCTGTATTGGACTTGTTAATGTGTGAAAGTTAAATATTTAAAAAAAATATCTTTTGAATTTCGCGCCCTGCACTTTGAGCTGGCTGTTGTCATAAGTGTACCGACGTCGGGCTTGCACGCCAAACAGGTTAACATTAGTAACTGCCATCGAAATGTGCCGCACTGCTGAAGTCACTGACATGAGAATGAGAGCAATGAAAATCGAAACCCCACGCACCGAAGTTGATACTGTTCACGCTGTTGCCATGCAGACATTCAGACAAAACCAATCGAGGCAGAGTAATTAACCACGAACGGTGAACACAGAGAGCCCCATAGCATGTAAATACTGTGGGAATAGACACACACGAGGCAAAGAGCACTGCCCTGGCTACGGAAAACCATGCAGAGCTTATCTTCTAGTTCCTCCCAAACCCGGATCCGGGAGCACCCCCATCAGTAAAAAAGCTGACTAGCATAGCCTAGCATAGCGTCACAAGTAAATACTAGCATCTAAATACCATTAAATCACAAGTCCAAGACACCAGATGAAAGATACACATCTTGTGAATCCAGCCATCATTTCTGATTTTTAAAATGTTTTACAGGGAAGACACAATATGTAAATCTATTAGCTAACCACGTTAGCAAAAGAAACCACTTTTTTTACTCCACCATTTTTTTACTGCATCAGTAGCTATCACAAATTCGACCAAATAAAGATATAAATAGCCACTAACCAAGAAACAACTTCATCAGATGACAGTCTGATAACATATTTATTGTATAGCATATGTTTTGTTAGAAAAATGTGCATATTTCAGGTATAAATCATAGTTTACCATATCATAGTTTACCATTGCAGCCACCATCACAACTCTCACCAAAGCAACTAGAATAACTACAGAGACCATTGTGTATTACCTAATTACTCATCATAAAACATTTCTTAAAAATACACAGCGTACAGCAAATGAAAGACACAGATCTTGTGAATCCAGCCAATATTTCAGATTTTCTAAGTGTTTTACAGCGAAAACACAATATAGCATTATATTAGCTTACCACAATAGCCAGAAACACAACACCATTTACCAGCAGCAAAGGTTAGCGATCGTAACAAACAGGCAAAAGATATATAATTTTTGACTAACCTTGATATTCTTCATCAGATGACAGTCCTGTAACATCATATTACACAATGCATATAGGGTTTGTTCTAAAATGTGCATATTTAGCGGCACAAATCGTGGTTATACAATGTGATTAGTGGCCAAAACTTCAAGCAATCTGTCCGGCGCCATCTTGGAGAGGCACCTATTCTAATCGATAAGTAATCATAAACTTGACAAAAAAAATACAGGTTGGACAGCAAATGAAAGATACATTAGTTCTTAATGCAACCGCTGTGTTAGATTTTTAAAATTAACGTTACTGCGCAATACAGCGTGCGCTAAAGCGAGACCGCACCGAAATTCATGGCGGAATTATTATTTGACATTTGTCAACATAAATACGAATTAACAGCATAAAGACTGCTTACTATTTGCTGAGCTTCCATCAGAATCTTGAGCAAGGTGTCCTTTCTCCAGAACAATCGTCTTTTGATTGAAAGATGTCCTCTTCTCCTGTAGAAATAGCAGCTAACGATAGCCATCCACTGGAGAGGTGTCCAACTCGTGATAGCGCGTCACAAAGAAATCCCAGAAAATCGCAATAAACTGATATAAACTGCTATAAGTCGGTTTAAATTAACTACCTTATGATGTCTTTAACACCTATAACGAATAAAAACATGACCGGAGATATAGAACTGCTAAAACGAAAGCTTTTCAGGACGCCATTGTGATGTCCCTCTTGCGCCAGGCGCCCCGTTGAAAAGAACGGTACTTCCGTTCCATGAGCTTTTATAGTGCCCCAGATGGTGCAATCCACTCCATTCAAATTCTCACCGCTTACTGACATCTAGAGGAAGGCGTATGCAGTGCATGTAGCCCCATAGCTTACATGGGGACTTATAAACTGACCCTAGAACAGGGACCTCGATTTCAGAAATCTCACTTCCTGACAGGAAATGTGCTGCAGAATGAGTTCTGTTTCACTCAGAGAAATAATTCAAACGGTTTTAGAAACTAGAGAGTGTTTTCTATCCAATAGTAATAATAATATGCATATTGTACGAGCAAGAATTGAGTAAGAGGCAGTTTAATTTGGGAACGAATTTTTACAAAGTCGAAATGGCGCCCCCCTATTGACAAAAGGTTATGGAACTAATAATCACTTTGCCAAAGTGTGTCGCAAAAGAAGTGTGAAGTGAGGTCAAGATTCACTATCTTGATGATGTCACTCAATTTTCAGAGCAGAACAGTGAAAGTGACATTTACATGCATGAATCCATTGGGGCTGTATACTCAAGAGGGAATAAATGGTTTGTAATCTGGATTCCGATGCTATATGTAACGTAATGAGCTACAAAGACTAAATCAATCTGGCACCTGACACACATCTATTGCCCAGCGATACAAGACTAAAGCTGTACTCAGGAGAGCTAATGAGCTCTATGGGCACCTTTGATACCGAATGTGTTATTCGGGGATGCAAACACAAGCTGGAGTTTGAGATTGTGAAAACCAGTCAACATCCTCTCCTCTCAGGCTCTACATGTGAACGCTTGGGACTGATGCAGTTCACTGTACCAAATGACCTGCACATTGTGGAGCATGTCCAGCATGGACCCCTGTCCAAAGAACAACTACTCAGCAGATATGACGATGTATTCAACATGCCCGTTGAATCAGTGCCTGGGGAGGTACACGTTGAAGTGGATGAGAGCATCACTCCAGTCCAGTGTGCTCCTCGCAATGTGCCCATTGCAATTAAAGTGGCTTTGAAGGCCCAGCTGGACAAGAATGAGGCCAATGGCCACATGACATCTGTGACTGAACCAACTGACTGGATCAGCAATATGGTCATAGTGAAAAAAACAGAAGCTTAGGGTCTGCATCTACCCAAAGCATCTGAACCAAGCACTGAAATGATCCAACTACATCATGCCGACACTAGAGGATGTACTCTACATGCTTCCCAAGGCCAGGATTTCCACATTGGTGGATGCCCGAGATGCATTCCTTCAATGCAAGCTGGACGAAGAAAGCAGCTTCATGACTACCTTCTGGACCCCCTGGGGTCGGAAACGCTGGCAAAAGCTCCCGTTTGGTGTCTCAGTGGCACCTGAGGTATACCAATGCAAGCAGCATGAGTTACTGGCTGGGCTCAAGGGCATTGAACCCATCGCCGATGATGTCCTGATCGTAGGCTGTGGTGACAGACGAAGAAGCAGAACGCACAGAAAGCGCAGAATGCGCCGTTCAGTTAACCTGTTTGGCGTGCAAGCCCGACGTCGGTACATTTATGACAACAGCCAGCTCAAAGTGCAGGGCGCGAAATTCAAAAGATATTTTTTTTAAATATTTAACTTTCACACATTAACAAGTCCAATACAGCATATGAAAGGTACACATCTTGTGAATCAAGCCAACATGTCCGATTTTTTAAATGTTTTACAGGGAAGACAAAATATGTAAATCTATTAGCTAACCACGTTAGCAAAAGACACCACTTTTCTTACTCCATCAGTTTTTTACTCCATCAGTAGCTATCACAAATTCGACCAAATAAAGATATAAATAGCCACTAACCAAGAAACAACTTCATCAGATGACAGTCTGATAACATATTTATTGTATAGCATATGTTTTGTTAGAAAAATGTGCATATTTCAGGTATAAATCATAGTTTACATTGCAGCTACAGTCAGAAATTGCACCGAAAGCAGCCATAATATTTACAGACACCAACGTCAAATACCTAATTACTCATCATAAAACATTTCTGAAAAATACATAGTGTACAGCAATTGAAAGACAGGCATCTTGTGATTCCAGACAATATTTCCGATTTATCAAGTGTTTTACAGCGAAAACACAATATAGCGTTATATTAGCGTAGCCACAATAGCCAAAAATACAAGCAATTTCCCAGTAGCAAAAGTAAGCGATCGTAACAAACAGGCAAAAGATATATAATTTTTGACTAACCTTGATTTTCTTCCTCAGATGACAGTCCTATAACATCAGGTTATACATACACTTATGTTTTGTTCAAAAATGTGCATATTTAGAGCTGAAATCAGTGGTTACCCATTATGCTAACGTAGCTACTATTTCCCACAACGTTCGGATATTTTACTGACACTTTTTCTGACACACATATTCTGACCAAATAGCTATTCATAAACATAACTAAAAAATACATGTTGTATAGGAAATGATAGATCCATTAGTTATTAATGAAATCACAGTGTTAGAATTCTAAAAATAACTTCATTACGTTATGCAGCTTCGGTATAGCTTAGAGTAGCCAAAACGTTGGCCGCCCACGACTAGTACACAGTTCGACAGATATATGAAATAGCATCATAAAATGTTTCTTACTTTTGCTGATCTTTCATCAGAATGTTGGACAAGGTGTCCTTTGTCCAGAACAGTCGGTGTTTGTATTTAGAACCTTCATTTTCCCTCTCGATTTAGGAAGCGCACTTGCCAAGTGGCACGGATCTCTCCAACGTAAACAAAGTCAGAGAACGGAACACGGCAAAACTCCCGAAAAAATTTCAATAATCTGATTAAACTATATTGAAAAAACATACTTTACGATGATATGGTCACATGTATCAAATAAAATCTAAGACGGAGATGTTAGTCGTCCATAACGAGAGAAAAACAGAAGGCAAATCCATGTCCTCTTTCGCGCGCTCCAGAAACAGGAAGTGGACGGTCACGTCAAACAAAGAGCTTTAATTCCACCTCAGACCAAGATAAACACGAAATTTCTTCTCTCACCGCCTCTTGACAACCAGGGAAAGGTGTATGAAGTGTATGTAGACTCTTACGTATCATGCCCATGTATAGGCATAAAGTTGAACAGAGCATCAATTTCTGACATTCCACTTCCTGGTCAGGAAGTGTGCTGCAGAATGACTTCTGTTTCACTCAGAGAAATAATTCAAACGGTTTTAGAAACTAGAGAGTGTTTTCTATCCAATAGTAATAATAATATGCATATTGTACGAGCAAGAATTGAGTACGAGGCCGTTTGAAATGGGCACAATTTAACTGGCTACTCAATACTGCCCCTTGCAGCCATAAGAAGTTAAGCTTCGTCTTGGCCTGAAGAAGCTGCAGTTCAAGGTGAAAGACGTCCACTTCCATGGCCACATTCTCTCGGCCAAAGGCCTGAAGCCGGACCCAGACAAGGTCAGAGCGATCCTCGACATGCCAAAACCGTCTGATGCAAAAGGAGTACAGCGTCTCATCGGCTTTGCAAACTATCTTGCAAAGTTCATGCCACACCTATCAGCAGTCTATGTGCCTCTGCGCTGGTTGCTGGACAAAGACACACCATGGCACTGGCTACCCAAGCACGAGTCCGCAGTCCAGCAGATGAAGTCTCTGGCGTCATCCATGCCAGTGTTGCGCTACTATGACGTCACGAAGCCTGTCCCAATCCAGAGCGACTCCAGCAAAGGGGACTTGGATGCTGCCTTATGCAGGAAGGCCAGCCCGTTGCGTTTGCCTCGAGAGCGCTCACCCCCACTGAAGAAAACTATGCACAAATTGAGAAAGAGTGCCTCAACATCGTCTCCTGCCAGCGCCTCCATCACTACTTATATGGTCGAGAGCTGGTCACCGCTGAAACTGACCACAAACCACTCATTGCCATATTCAGTAAACCTCTCCTCAATGCGCCCAAGAGGTTTCAAAGCATGCTCCTGACTCTGCAAAACTACAGCCTGAAGGTCATCTACAAGCCAGGACCAGACATGTACATCAGCGACACACTGAGCAGGGCAACCGCACAATGTACAGGCAGTGGCACTGCCTATCAGCGGCATGCCATCTGTTTGCTACAGCAGGAACAACAAGATGTTCAACAGATCAATCAGGCAGACTACTTAAACGTAACAGATCACCGCCTAGCCCAGATCAGGCAGCACACTGACAAGGACGAACACTTACAGTCACTGAAGTCCATGGCTCTCGCAGGTTGGCCATATCTGTAAGAGGAGACACCTTTCACAGTGAGAGAATACTGGACCTTTCAAGATGAGATCAGCGCGCAAAATGGCGTCTTGTTCAAAGGTCAGAAGGTCATTATTCCCAAATCACTACGTCCATAGATGCTTACCCGCATACACTCCAGTCACTTTGGAGGTGACGCATGCTACCGGCAGGCTCGTGAAACATTATACTGGCCAAACATGCAAGCAGAAATGAAAGACTTTGTCAGCAGCTGTACCACATGCAACGAGTACGCTCATGAACAGCAAAAGGAAACCATGATGTCACACGAACTGCCCACAAGGGCCTGGCAAATCGTCAGCATGGACTTAGTCCTTTTGTCTGTGGCTGAATATCTTCTCATTGTTGATCACTACTCTGACTTTTGGGAAATTGAACTGCTCCCTGACTTGTCTGCAGAGACGGTCATAAAGCACTGCAAGGCGCAGTTTGCAAGGCAAGGTCAGCCTGACAAGGTAATCACGGACAATGTCCCACAATTCACTGCACAGTTCAAGTGTTTCGCCGCAGAATGGGAGTTTGACCACGTGACCTCCTCTCCAATGCACCCAAAAGCAAATGGCAAGGCAGAGTCAGCAGTCAAGATTGCAAAAACCTGTTAAGCAGGACCTTGCATGACAGCAATGACCCATGGAAAGCGATCTTACAGCGGAGGAACACACCCACCGAAAATATGGACAGCAGCCCAGCCTTCTGTCCAGACGTCTGAAGACTACCATCCCCGTAACTAACAAGCTACTTGAGCCCTGCGTCATGGTTAGCGTCACGGACAAACTGCGTCACAGAAAGCAGCTCGCTAAGTGCTTCTACGACCGGACTGCTCGAGACCTACTAGTGCTGGGGGTGGGTGAAACGATAAGGATGAAACCGCTGCCGGGAGACCACACAGGACTATGGAGGCTGGGCACATGCCTACAGAGAGTTGCACCACGTTCTTACCTGGTGGATGTCGGTGGCTCCCTCTATCGTCGCAATCGGGTGGATCTGCGCGTAGCAGAGCAGACAAACCAGAGCACGCCATAAACTCACCTAGACAGTCCAGGCCTAAGGGTAAGGGGCGCAGAATTGAGACATGAGCCAACTGAAGGTGAGGCTTCTACCCCACCAAGCTCTCCAGCTCGTGGCCCTAATCCTACCCCTGTCAGAGCCAATACTTACTCACGGGTGGGTCGGCTGTGCAAGCCACCGGACAGGCTTACTCTGTAAGCAAGAGTCTGTGTTAACTTGTCCTCTGTTTACATAAAAAAAATAAAAAATAAATGTAATTAAAAAGGAGGAAGATGACAACTGAAGTAAAAAGAAAATGTCATGCTTTTTCAACTGTTATGACTTGACTGTTAAGAACTTAATGTTATGCCGTTATGTTTACACTTTCTATTGAAAAGGATGATGTTACGGAGTCTAGTTGATAGGTAATCGACTAGCCGGACTGTTCCCCAGACTCCGCGTGTAGGGATTTTTACAATGCTTGAACAAGGCTATTGAACTTGACATTGATGTCTGTCTGTATTCTTTTATCCAACATATCATACTGAAACAACTTCCTTCACAACCATAAGAGATCAATCCATAGGCTTTAGCCTTTTCAGGTCATTAAACGATAACACCATTTACGTTACAGACTCATTGGGCTAGAGACCTCACAAACCAGGTTATGTCATATTATCAGCATGTCCTCAAAAAACAGGTTGTGTCGTTTTATCTTTATGTCCTTAGAAACCAGATTATGTCATACTATCAGCATTTCCTCAGAAACCAGGTTCTGTCTTATAATCAGCATGTCCTTAGAAACCAGGTTCTGTCATATTATCAGTATGTTATGGTATGTATGTATGTTGATCAGTATGTTACATGTTTAATAAGGAACCGCCACACACAAATCATCTAATGAGAGGGTCTCAAGGGAACCTCATCATAAAGTAAGACAACAAGCCAACAGCAACCACTTTCCGTTCCATTGAATTCCTAAAGGCTTTCTGTGTAAAACCGTCTGTTTAAAACTGACAGTTCGACAAAGGATACACATTCATTCAGTCACCATTATTAATATGGGCTGTTTGGTTAACTGTCTGATAAAGTCTGGAAAGACACCTGTATGACTCCATGGTAACTTTTCACTCACAGAGACCATTCACCCTTCAGTCTACTAACACATACTGTACTTTCACAGTCAATCTGCTCTGTGATCAGGGGCCGTATCCACAAAGTGTCTCAGAGTAGAAAATTGGTCGAAAGTGCTAAGAATAGAGACAGTTTACTCCTACTCTTTTGGGTGAAAGTAAAAGTAAGCCTCTTTAGTCAGAAGAGTTCCACCTAGTTGAAAGCTATTTAGGAGATCTCATGAGCTGTCCTAATAGGTTAAAACCTCTACCGCTTCTCTCTCCCGGATCCGGGATCCTCCTCATCAAAAAAGCTGACTAGCATAGCCTAGCCTAACGGGACAGGGATATCATATAATATAATTTCATGAAATCACAATGCCAATACAGCAAATGAAAGATAAACATCTTGTGAATCCAGCCATCATTTCCGATTTTTTAAATGTTTTACAGCGAAAACACAATATGTATTTATATTAGCTAACCACAATAGCCAAACACACAACGGCATATTTTCACCATGTTTCCACCGCATAGGTAGCTTTCACAAAACCCACAAATAGAGATACAATTCATCACTAACCTTGAACAACTTCATCAGATGACAGTCTTATAACATCATGTTATACAATACATTTATGTTTTGTTCGAAAATGTGCATATTTAGAGCTGCAAATCGTGGTTATACATTGTGAATACGTAGCAACAATTCACCAAAATCTCCGGAGATATTTTGGACAGTCACCTAATCTAATCAAAGAACTCATCATAAACTTTACAAAAAAATACATGTTGTACAGCAAATGAAAGATACACTGGTTCTTAATGCAACCGCTGTGTTAGATTTAAAAAAATTACTTTACCACAACATACAGCATGCGTTATTGTGAGACAGCGCTCACCTATTCTCCGCGGTGTTGGAGTCAACATATTACACAGAAATACGAAATAACATCATAAATGTTGTCTTACTTTTGCTGTTCTTCCATCAGAATGTTGTGCAAGGAGTCCTAGGTCCAGAATAAATCGTTGTTTGGTTTTAGAATGTCCATTTCTTCTGTCGAATTAGCAACTTTGGCTAGCCATGTCGAGCTCACGTGTCCATCATCTCTTGACACATGGAACGAAAAATTCCAAAATTCCCAATAAACGTTGAATAAACTGATCAAACTCGGTTGAAAAATCCTACTTTATGATGTTTTTCTCATATGTATCAAATAAAATCAGAGCCGGAGCAATTCGCCGTGTATACCTAACGCTTTTCAGAAGACAATGTCGAATGCGCGCCGTCGAAAAATGACAAAATACCGGACCTGCCACTCCAAAAGCTCTTATTCGGCCTCAGATCAAGCTAGACACCCCATTCAACCTTCCACTGCCTGTTGACATCTAGTGGAAGGCGTATGAAGTGTATACATATCGATAAATAAAAGCCAATTGAATAGGCAAGCCCTGACACAGAGCCTCGTTTTCAGATTTTTCACTTCCTGTAGGGAAGTTTGCTGCCAAATGAGTTCTGTTTTACTCACAGATATAATTCAAACAGTTTTAGAAACTTCAGAGTGTTTTCTATCCAATAGTAATAATAATATGCATATTGTATGATCTAGAACAGAGTACGAGGCCGTTTAATTTGGGCACGATTTTTTCCAAAGTGAAAACAGCGCCCCCCTATTCACAAGAAGTTAAGAGTTACCAGCAGGTGTCTTTATAATAGAAAAAGGCAGCAAGTCAGTTCCTGCACCATAGACAGGCAACTGCTTTAGAGTTGAAATAACATTTTTATATTTTTATATGATTAACCCATAAATAATCTATACCTACATGTAACTGTATCTCTTTTCTTTTAACAATGATTTTGACAATGATTTCACAAGGCATATTTCACATGATACGCCTAAATATTTAGGCACCACTAGGCTAATAAATAATCACATATTTAGGTTTAGATTATTTCATTAACCTACATCATGTTATTTCAAGTTATCCATTTGGAGCGCAATATCATGTTGTGAAAAAATGCCTATAAGTTGGGCAACTGAAAGCATCTACAGCCCATGTCAATTTTATTTATAAAGCCCTTCTTTTATCAGCTGATATCTCAAAGTGCTGTACAGAAACCCAGCCTTAAACCCCAAACAGCAAGCAATGCAGGTGTAGAGCACGGTGGCTAGGAAAAACTCCCTAGAAAGGCCAGAACCTAGGAAGAAACCTAGAGAGGAACCAGGCTATGAGGGGTGGCCAGTCCTCTTCTGGCTGTGCCAGGTGGAGATTATAAAAGAACATGGCCAAGATGTTCAAATGTTCATAGATGACCAGCAGGGTCAAATAATAATAATCACAGTGGTTGTCGAGGGTGCAACAGGTCAGCACCTCAGGAGTAAATGTTAGTTGGCTTTTCATAGCCGATCGTTCAGAGATCTCTACCGCTCCTGCTGTCTCTAGAGAGTTGAAAACAGCAGGTCTGGGACAGGTATCACGTCCGGTGAACAGGTCAGGGTTCCATAGCCGCAGGCAGAACAGTTGGAACTGGAGCAGCAGCACGGCCAGCTGGACTGGGGACAGCAAGGAGTCATCAGGCCAGGTAATCCTGAGGCATGATCCTAGGGCTCAGGTCCCCCGAGAGAGAGAGAGAGAAAGAAAGAAAGAAAGAAGGAAAGAAAGAGAGAAAGAAAGAGAGAGAGAATTAGAGAGAGCATACTTAAATTCACACAGGACACCGGATCAGACTTTGATTTTGATTGTTGACTTTGATTGTTAACTTTGATTGTGTTCGGTAAAAATTATAGACCTTTCAAACGTTTTATGCAACATTATCGGCAAGTGACAATGCCTACGGTGCCAGAGCGATTTAAAGTTGTTGAACGGGAGTGATGAGTGTGTTGATATAACGGTAATACACATGATTCAAAATTTCATAATTGGATTTAAAAGTTATGCATGCCAACATATTAAGCAAGAAATAAGAGTAGACAAAGTGATCATGTAAGGCGACAATTACTGTATATCAAATGTTCTAATTAACATTGCAACATTTGATGTACAGTCCCATTCACCGTGGTTGTCTGATGCGTGCTATTGAGTTCACAGCTTGCGGTGCCTCATTCGCGATTGGTTATTCCCCATTATTTGTAACTTCGTCAAGGAGCGTCATCACTAGCTTTCCTTTGTGGTACCTCAAACTGTCATGATTACCAGCTGAGAGAAATTTTAGGGAGTTGATTTTACTCCTGGCTCAGAGTTTGTCTAAAGTAGTGTCTTAACATTATCTTAAATCCTACACTAAGCCGGGAGTTTCTGTTGTTGTTTTAAAACAGGTTTTAACAGGATTCGTAGGGCTTGTTCTGAGACACTTCTGGCCCCTCCTAGCCCCCTCCTGGTCCCCTCCTGGTCCCCTAATAGCCCAGTCTTAGCCCCCGCCTGGCCCCCTACTAGCCCCCTCATGGCCCTCTCCTAGCCGCGTCTTCGTCCCCTCCTGGCCCCCTCCTGGCCCCACCTAGCCCCCCCTGGCCCCCTCCTAGCCTTCTCCTGGCTCCACCTAGCCCCCCCTGGCCCTCTCCTAGTGTCACGAATCCCGCTTCCTGAGTCTGTTTTTGCCTGTGTTCTGTCCTGGAGTGTTTTTTCCGGTGTCCTGGAACGCACCCTGTCTATTTGCCGGGCGACGTAGCTAGTTGGAGGATCTCTGAGTACCCGCACCTGTATCCCATCAGCTATCTGCACACCTGGTCCTGATCATCACCCCTCCACTTCATAAGCGCTGACCTGACATCCATTCCCTGCCGGATCGTTAGCCATGAACAGTATGTTGTGCCAGCGTATCAGCCTCCAGTTTGATAGAGTTTGTTTTGTTGTTTTGTACGTCTTGCTTGCCTTGAACTCATCTCCGTTTTTTCTGTCTACAGTCATTCACCCGGAACACTCATCCCATCCCTACCTGGTCGTCGGTGACTTCAGTTACTTGCTTGGATCTGCCTATTCAATTCCATCAACTCACCTCCGCTGCCCGCTCCGCCACTTGGATTTTTCTATCACTACATTTAAACTTGTAAATAAATACTCACCTTCGTCTTACTCTCCTTGTCCTGGTCTGCTTCTGGGTTCTACTTTAGAAAACCGTGACACCTAGCCTTCTCCTGGCCCCACCTAGCCCCCCCCTGGCCCCCTCCTAGCCTTCTCCTGGCTCCACCTAGCCCCCCCTGGCCCCCTCCTAGCCTTCTCCTGGCTCCACCTATCCCCCCCTGACCCCCTCCTAGCCTTCTCCTGGCTCCACCTAGCCCCCCCTGGCCCCCTCCTAGCCTTCTCCTGGCTCCACCTAGCCCCCCCTGGCCCCCTCCTAGCCTTCTCCTGGCTCCACCTAGCCCCCCCTGGCCCTCTCCTAGCCTTCTCCTGGCCCCACCTAGCCCCCCCTGGCCCTCTCCTAGCCTTCTCCTGTCTCCACCTAGCCCCCCCTGGCCCTCTCCTAGCCTTCTCCTGGCTCCACCTAGCCCCCCCTGGCCCTCTCCTAGCCTTCTCCTAGCCCCCAGCTACCCCCTGCCTCATAGCCTTCACTTGTACTGAGCTCTGTGGATCATAATGTATATTCCCACAGGCAGGGGCTATAGAGATGTCATCAATAGAGAGCACATCAACTTAAAAACGTCAACGTTTCTGAACATACACCTGCGAAAGCAAGGCAGGAAAAAACACACTCAAAGTAATTAATTATTTCACAACCTGTTGGCGGTGCTTCAATACATGACAACTACTTCTGTATAAAAGCACAAAGAGCAGCCATCAACACATTGGTTCTTATTATGTTGCATTCACAAAGCAGACTCTTCAGATGGTGACGGAGGGACATGAACATTCAAAGATTCCTGTACAAAAGGCATTCAACAGACCTTCAATGATAACAGATTGGTGCTTCTGCCTGCCTGCATACACACCATCCCTCTCCTCTCTCTCCTGCATTAGACTCCTTTTTCGCTCCTGGGACTGGCTTGCCTTTATAAAACATTTATATCAGAGGACACCGCGCAACCGTATGTGTGTAAAATGCACACAAGGGAAGTTGCCTGTCACTGGAGGAACACAATGCCTCACGGAAGACAGCGTTTCCAATTAATTGACTTTAATGCACTGTAATGTGGTGTGTTCCTCGCCCACTCTTCATAATTGCATCGTGCCAAACGCCCAGCCACCGTACAGTCAATTAAAACATAATACAAATTTAGTTAAGCAGCTACTGCTTTCTCTCTCTGTGATTCGTTTTTTTTTTCTCTCCAAGCAACAAATAATTAAGTGCCAAAGAGAAAACAGACAATGGTAATTCATGAGCAAACAGTCTTTAGCTGCCTCATGCTGCAGTCAAATACATGTTCTCACGGTTAATTGTGTTTTCTATCTTTTGAGAGATGTTGGTTGAGTCTGTTCCTGCAGGCCACAGGGAACCCTCTAGAGACAGCACCAGGCAACGAAGGGTGTCTCTTCTCTCCAGTTGAAATCTCTCTGTATATTGTCTATGTAACACCATAAGTAATGTATGTAATAAACCCACAATCAAATGCAGGGAGTCCACATAATGTCCTCTACTGTAATTGTTCTGTAGTATTATCTCTAGGCCTGTGATTGAGTATGGCAGTAAAAAGTCCCAGAGAGAGATGTGTAAGGCATGTGGAATGATTACCAGCGGCCTCAGATAGGGCTGGGTAATTTCCCTCGCCACCGGCCGCTGCCGCTCCCACCATCATTTGTCAGCTGCCACCGACTCCGGTGGTAGCAATTGTGCCAACAGCAGTCAATCACGGCGCTTATGAATCCAAGTAGCAGTTAATCGCCCTGGTTAGCATTTTGAGTCACCAGTTAATCCCTCCACTATAGGGATCTGAGCAGCAGTCAACCAGCAGTAAATTGCTAGGTTTATGAATTTGAACCAGCAGTCAATGGCTGTGTTGGTGATTTGTTATAGACACATCTGGTGGATCCAGCTGGTAGCATGAATACTATACTGGCAGGAACACTGGAGTCCAGGAGAGATGAATAACACCAGTTTAGTTTAGCAGCAACACTAAACATAGGAGATCAAATCCTTCACACTGCTCTGTTTGTGATAAAACATATCCTCACAGCCGGCTATGTCTTAGCTTTTAATGTTTTGATGTAAGTCAATAAAAATACAGCAGAAAATGCTTTTATTAATAAAAGCGAATGTGTGATTTATTTTATGAATATATTTTCAGAAACTGGGGCTATTTTCAGAAATCTTGTCTCCCTGTTGAACATATGAATATATAGATACCACAATAAGGAAGCCCAGTAAGATTTACTCCACATTTTAGATCACATCTAAATTGTCTGATCAAATTCCCAATCCTGCCTGTATACGTCATCAGTGGAGTCATCTCTGATCGACTCCAAAGGTGGTGTGATGGGTAAGTAAGGTTAATGATGGAGAAATTGTAAGATTGAGGCGATGCGTACAGACGGCTCTCCCTGAGATCCCTCTTCCCCCTCTCTCCCACATACCTCTTGTCCGTCTCCCCCTGCCTCCTCCGTCTCCCTCCGCCTCCCCCACCTTCCTCTCACACTGCAGGCCCAGTGAGACTCCCACTAGCCTGGCTGGGTCTCCCCTATCTTCTCTCCCCCATACGACCTGTTCCCTCCCCTCCACCTCCCCCTGGCTCTCCCTCTGCCTCCCACAGTGAGACTCTCCTGGCTGGGTCTCCCCTCTCCTCTCCCCCTCTGGGGAGGTTTGACTGGGGCTAAATGGATTCCGCTCTGCCGCTCTCTTATCATAACTGTCTGCCATTCTGTCAGTGCAGAGCCAAACCGCAAATGCAATTCCCCCACCCCATGGTAGGCCGACTGAGCACCAAGGCATCTGTTCCAGTTAATAAAGTCCTGACCCAAATTTAACACGCCCCCTGTGTGATGCTCACCGGGGTCCAGGTGGACCAGGCAACCAGGGAGAGAGGGTTTCTGCTGTTTATAGGTCGGTCATGGCTGTTTAGATGGGTTTACTGTACAGTATGTGGCTGTATCCGAAATAGAGGCAGAACTGCATGAATAGTTATAGGTAGGAGGAAGCGTATTCCTAATGGTGAATGAATCAGTTGGGTTATTATTATTCTAATGGACTTTATTAGTATAATTTTCATTGAACATTATTTAGGTATCATACATTCAGTCTCAGATACAAATGCCTCATACACATATCAAAACAAATTACTTATATCTCAGATTCTTACTCATATGGAGTCCTATCTGAAACATTGTGGACACACATGAGAATGTATACAGAACTATAAGTTTGAGGATATTTTTTTTTTTTTTTTTGCCTTTTAACCACAAATGTGCACAGTGGCCAGAGGAGGCTAATGCCATATGTCCACCAGATGTACATGCGTTTTGCCGTATGTTGTTTTTGCCAGATGTCTAGCCCGCATTTTGCGTACTTGATGCACATGTGCTTCGCAAAGTTGCAGAACGGTTTGCAGCATGGAGAAGATCAGTTTTGCCCTGTTCGACCAAAGCTATATCAGAACAGATGAAAGTTATTCTCCTAATTTGTTTCTATTCTTCTGTCACTCATATCTAGCAACATCAATACATTGAACTGGTTGTTCCCATATATAGTACTGATTTCAAATCACTAGCTTGCCCTGAATGATGGCATGCTAAATTATGCACAGAACAGTTCTGTGCATATTGATTTTGCACGCCATTCTGTTGGCTGGTTTCGTGAAAACCCAAGTGTAGTAATGATGAATTGTCCCTGTGTCTTTCTTACCTGAGACACATGTCCAGCCCTTCAGCCAGTATCTTCTCATCTCTAACTACACAAAAGTCATAAAAGGAGAGGTGAATACTCTAAGTCAAGTCAACTACTGAACTACCCCCCCCCCCCCCCCCACCCCCACCACCACCAAGATAAATAATTCGTTACCCAATAGGTCTGTATTCCCCTTTGATATAAACCACAATCACCCAGAATCCTGATCACTAGATTCATCCCACATCAGATCCAGCCCCGAGGAGAGAAAGGAGACAATGGAGTGAAATAGAAGAATAAAGGAAGAGAGAAGAGGCCAAAGAGGGGACTCCAATCTCCATTGTAGATTTACTTATGTGTCAGATCTTTATGTGGTCGAAATGGAAAAGAGAATTGGGCCGTGTTTACAGCCCCATAAACCTTTCTTTTAAACCCAAGGACTTGGCCACCCTGAAAGTGTGTCTCAGCCTCCATAAAGCTAAGGCTAACGCTGTCTTTTAAATCTGATGAAACCTTTATCGATTCTTTTTAGATCTTGTTTTATTTGCGCCTCGCAACATTCCCAGTTCCCATCTAATGGGCCGAGAGAGCAACCTGGTATCAGAGCATTTCATACTATTCTGTACTTATGTATTAATTTGTGGTGGTCCATTACCCATTTCGTATGATATGTTATGAATTACAATTCTTATTATATGTTACAAATTTGAAAAATGTACAATATGTTACGAATTTGAAATGTGATATTTTACACATCCTAGCTAGGTGCCTAGGTGGCTAATGTTAGCTAGTTTGCTAATTCTAGCTAGACTAGGGGTTAGGGTTAGGGGTTAGGGTTAAGGTTAGAGTTAAGTTTAGGAGTTAGGTAAAGGGTTAAGTAACCATCTGAATATGTAACCATACCAAACATAACATATCATACTAAATGGAGTGTCTCCGATTTACATACAGAACAATATGAAATTCTCTGAGACGAGGTTGGAGAGAGCGAGTGTAGCTAAGGAACGAGGGGATATGGGTTCTCCTTCAAGACACTTTAATTAATGAAATGGGGGGGGGGGGGGGGGGGGGTCATCCTTAACTCCTGACATTTGACCCTGTTGTCCTCTGTTTAGAACCTCATAGAAGAACCGCTTCCCAGATGAATATGGATCTGTCATATCGGTATTGTTGCCCAGGCGCAGTGTTGTATTCCTGATTTATGGTTATTTAGATGAATTTCAAGAACACTCATAGATATTTTATAATTTGTCAAAAGGTCATTGAGAAGTTCCAACTCTCTTGAGGGGCAATAGGAAAAAACCTCACATTCACTTTTTTGATGGGGTCACAAATAAGGACATGATTACATAATTAAGATTGTATTAATGTAGTGTTGCTGGTGGAAATCCTTATTGAGATGTTTATATATATATGGTAAAGCTTCACCAGCTACTGACAACCCAGACAATGATTTTTCATCATGTAAGTGACCTAATGGATTGAGAGGCTGTTGAGATGTCTAGCCATTGTATGCTGCTTTACATTGACCAATTTCCTTATTACTCTTTCTAAGCTGCCTAATTCTGTTAACTATAACACGTCTTATTTATTTCTAGTCATTATGCTAACAACAGGGTAATTCCAAATGAACTGAATAATGTGTTTCAGGAAGGTTGATTAGGACATTAATTGTTATGCTACTTTCAAAATAGAGAAGAGCCCATTTCCAGGATGTAATTATGACTGGTTTCTTAATAGACTGTTTTAATGACCCTGGCCTTGGTTTATTTTGGCAAGGCCCATAACATGACTGCATAATTAGACCATGACAAATCATAGAGAATGTCTGTTCTTTTTAAAGGGAATGTAATTTCAAAATGACTTAATGGCCTCTATGTAATATCAATATAATATTTTGTGTCCCAAATGCCCATTGGGTCTTTGTCAAAAGTAGTGCAATGCATAAGGAATAGTGTCCCAATTGGGACACACACTATATATTTATGGTATATACTGTATATATTAAAAATGAAAAAGCTATATATCTATTGGCTATAGTGATGAACAATTGTAACAACATGAATGTCAAATGCAAACATCTATACAGCCTCCAGTAATATATATATATATATATATATACAGTACCAGTCAAAAGTTTGGACACACCTACTCATTCCAGGGTTTTTCTTTATTTTTACTATTTTCTACATTGTAGAATAATAGTGAAGACATCAACACTATGATATAACACATATGGAATCATGTAGTAACCAAAAAAAGTGTTAAACAAGCATTTGATGTGCTTCAAAGTAGCCACCCTTTGCCTTGATGACAGCTTTACACACTCTTGGCATTCTCTCCACCAGCTTCATGAGGTAGTCACCTGGAATGCATTTCAATTAAAACTTCTTAGGGATTAAATCCCGTTAACGGGATCGATTTGACAACATCCGGTGACATGGCAGAGCGCCAAATTCAACTTAAATTATTAGAAATATTTAACTTTGATACAATCACAAGTGCAATACACCAAATTAAAGCTTAACTTCTTGTTAATCCAGCCACCATGTCAGATTTCAAAAAGGCTTTACAGCAAATGCAAACCATGCGATTACCTGAGGACAGCACCCCATCATACAAACACATGACAATCTTATTTCAACCCGCCATGCGCGACACAAAACTCAGAAATAACGATATAATTCATGCCTTACCTTTGAAGATCTTCTTCTGTTGGCACTCCAATATGTCCCATAAACATCACAAATGGTCCTTTTGTTCGATAAATTCCATCGTTATATCTCCAAAATGTACATTTATTTGGCGCGTTTGATTCAGAAAAAGACCGGTTCCAACTCGCCCGACATGACTACACATTATCTAATAAGTTACCTGTAAACTTTGTCCAACTTTAGGTATTTTAAAACGTAAATAATCGATAGAATTTAAGACGGGATAAACTGTGTTCAACAGAGGATAAAATGAAAGTGGAGCGAGCTTCAGGTCACGCTCCCCAAACAAAACAGTCCACTTGGCTATACACCCAGAAAGGAAAGGGCTACTTCTTCATTACTCAAAGGAAAAACATCAAACAATTTCTAAAGACTGTTGGCATCTAGTGGAAGCTATAGGAACTGCAAGCATATTTCTATTAAAACCTGCTTGCCATAGAAAACGAATAGAAAACAGATTGACTTCAAAAATGTTTTTCCTTCGATGGATTGTGTTCGGGGTTTTGCCTGCCAAATCAGACATTATTCAAACAGTTTTAGAAACTTCAGAGTGTTTTCTATCCAAATCTACTACTAATATGCATATCCTAGCTTCTGGGCCTGAGTAGCAGGCAGTTTACTTCGGGCACGCTTTTCATCCGGACGTGAAAATACCGCCCCCTAGCCCAAAGAAGTTTTAACAGGTGTGTCTTGTTAAAAGTTAATTTGTGGAATTTCTTTCCTTCTTAATGCATTTGAGCCAATCAGTTGTGTTGTGACAAGGTAGGGGTGGTATACAGAAGATAGTAAAAGACCAAGTCCATATTATGGCAAGAACAGCTCAAATAAGCAAAGAGAAACAACAGTCCATCATTACTTTAAGACATGAAGGCCAGTCAATTCAGAACATTTCAAGAACTTTGACATTTTCTTCAAGTGCAGTCGCAAAAACCATCAAGTGCTATGATGAAACTGGCTCTCATGAGGACCGCCACAGGAAAGGAAGACCCAGAGCTACCTCTGCTGCAGAGGATAAGTTCATTAGAGTTAACTGCATCTCAGATTGCAACCTAAATAAATGTTTCACAGAGTTCAAGTAACAGACACATCTCAGCATCAACTGTTTAGAGGAGATTTTGTGAATCAGGCCTTCATGGTGGAATTGCTGCAAAGAAACCACTACTAAAGGACACCAATAATAAGAAGAGACTTGCATGGGCCAAGAAACACAAGCAATGGACATTAGACCTAAAGAATCTAAACTCAAAAATATACTTTGATTTGTTTAACACTTTTTTGGTTACTACATGATTCCATATGTGTTATTTCATAGTTTTGATGTCTTCACTATTATTCTACAATGTAGAAAATAGTAAAACATAAAAGAAAAACACTTGAATGAGTAGTTTTATCCACACTTTTGACTGGTACTGTATATGGAAGCATTGTAAAGCATATTTCTGTTCTGTGAGCCCATTACATCTGGTCTCTCATCTCAAACACTCTCATGGGTTTAAATGCTGAAGCAAAAACCTCAATGATCTTGAATGGAGGTCACTGGGGATATTTTAAGCTGGGGAGAGAGAGAAATAGAAAGAACAAGTGTCACGATCGTCTTGATAAGAGAGAGAGGACCAAGGCGCAGCGCGTGAAAAATACATCTTCTTTTAATGAAGGAAAAAACAAACACTTACAAAATGAACAAAACAAACGATCGTGAAGCTAAACCTGAACTAAGTGCACACATGCAACATAGTACATAGACATAGACAACTACCCACAAAAGCCTACTGCCTATGGCTGCCTTAAATATGGCTCCCAATCAGAGACAATGAATGACAGCTGTCTCTCATTGAGAACCAATCTAGGCAGCCATAGACATAACTAGACAACTATACTCTACTCTGCCCCATACATATACAACACCCCATAGACACTACAAAACACATACATTCCCCATGTCACACCCTGACCTAACTAAAAAACATAAAGAAAACAAAGAATACTAAGGCCAGGGCGTGACAACAAGAAAAAGAAAAATAGAGAAAGAGCTTGGTGCTTACAGGCACTGAACCCCCTGTGGCGACCATTTTCCGTCCTTTGCTGAATAAAGATTTACCGAATGGATGAGAGCTCAATTGACCATAAGTTAGGCAGACTAAGTAATGAGGTGAGACCCTATGAGCTTTTCATAGACACTACACATATGGCTGGATGGTTGGTTTGATGTTTGATTGGTATGCACACGGCTCTGTGCAAGGTTAACAGTAATGTACTTTAGGTCCTATTTCACCCTGGTGAAAACATGGAATTGCATCGAGCCATTGAATGGCACAGACCTGGTATTGTCAGGGCAACAGTGTAGGTAGAGATAGGTTGTAGGCTATAGTACTGTGGCTTGCGAAATAATTCACCCACCTTGGCATTTTTCCTATTTTGTTGCCTTACAACCTGGAATAAAAAAACTGGATTTTTTGGGGGTTTGTATCATTTGATTTACACAACATACCTACCACTTTGAAGTTGCAAAATGTTTTTTATTGTGAAACATACAAGAAATAAGACAAAAAACAGAACTTGAGCATGCATTACTTTTCACCCCCCAAAGTCAATACTTTGTAGATGTAACGACTTTTGTCGGTGGAAAGAGAGGAGGACCAAAGCGCAGCGTGGTACGTTTCCATATTTATTGGAATACTTTTTCAATACGAACAAAAACAATAAACAGACGAAAACCAACGAAGCTACAGTCCTGAAGTAGTGAACATAGAACACATGAACGCACGCTCATGGCTGAATGGCAGCTCAGGCAGCTCCTGACTGGCGGGCGGCTCTGGCTGCCCCTGACTGGCGGGCGGCTCTGGCGGCTCCTGACTGGCGGGCGGCTCTGGCGGCTCCTGACTGACGGGCGGCTCTGGCGGCTCCTGACTGGCGGGCGGCTCTGGCGGCTCCTGACTGGGCAGACGGGCAGCGCAGGCGGCGCTGGGCAGATGGACAGCTCAGACGGCGCTGGGCAGACGGGCAGCGCAGGCGGCGCTGGGCAGACGGCAGACTCTGGCCTGCTGAGGCGCACAGTAGGCCTGGTGCGTGGTGCCGGAACTGGTGGTACCGGGCTGGGGACACGCACCTCAAGGCTAGTGCGGGGAGCAGCAACAGGGCGTACAGGGCTCTGGAGACGCACAGGAGGCTTGGTGCGTGGTGCCGGAACTGGTGGTACCGGGCTGGGGACACGCACCTCAAGGATAGTGCGGGGAGGAGGAACAGGGCGTACTGGACTCTGGAGACGCACAGGAAGCCTGGCGCGTGGTGTTGGCACTGGTGGTACTGGGCTGGAGACACGCACCACAGGGCGAGTGCGTGGAGGAGGAACAGGGCTCTGGAGACGCACTGGAAGCCTGGTGCGTGGTGTTGGCACTGGTGGTACTGGGCTGGGGCGAGGAGGTGACACCGGATAGACCGGACCGTGAAGGCGTACTGGAGCTCTTGAGCACCGAGCCTGCCCAAACTTACCTGGTTGAATGCTCCCCGTAGCCAGGCCAGTGCGGGGAGGTGGAATAACCCGCACTGGGCTGTGCTGGCGAACCGGGGACACCATGCGTAAGGCTGGTGCCATGTACACCGGCCCGAGGAGACGCACTGGAGACCAGATGCGTTGAGCCGGCTTCATGGCACCTGGCTCGATGCCCACTCTAGCCCGGCCGATACGAGGAGCTGGGATGTACCGCACCGGGCTATGCACACGTACAGGAGACACCGTGCGCTCTTCCGCATAACATGGTGTCTGCCCGTACTCTCGCTCTCCACGGTAAGCCCGGGAAGTTGGCGCAGGTCTCCTACCTGACTTCGCCACACTCCCCTTTAGCCTCCCCCAAGAATTTTTTTGGGCTGTCTCTCGGGCTTCCTACCGCGTCGCCGTGCTGCCTCCATTCGCCGGTATCCCTCCGCACATTGCTCCATAGAATCCCAGGCGGGCTCCGGCACTCTGCCTGGGTCGACCGCCCACCTGTCTATCTCTTCCCAAGTGTATAATCCAGATTCTGTTGCCGAGCTAGCTCCTCAAAACGCTGCCTCTCTGCTTTCGCTGCCTCCAGCTCAGCTTTGGGGCGGCGATATTCCCCTGTCTCTGCCCAGGGTCCTTTACCGTCCAACTCGTCTTCCCATGTCCATTCCTGACATCGCTGCTGCTGCTGCTGCCGCTGTCCGTTACCACGCTGCTTGGTCCGAGTTTGGTGGGTGATTCTGTAACGACTTTCGTCGGTGGAAAGAGAGGAGGACCAAAGCGCAGCGTGGTAGTTTTCCATATTTATTGGAATACTTTTTCAATACGAACAAAAACAATAAACAGACGAAAACCAACGAAGCTACAGTCCTGAACTAGTGAACATAGAACACATAAACACACGGACAGGAACAATCACCCACAAACCAACAGTGAAAACAGGCTACCTTAATATGGTTCCCAATCAGAGACAACGTAAAACACCTGCCTCTGATTGAGAACCATATCAGGCCAATAAGACAAACCTAAACAAAGAAACACATAACATAGACTACACCCACCCAGCTCACGTCCTGACCAACTAAACAAAGACTAAACAAAGGAAATAAGGTCAGGAACGTGACAGTAGAGCCACCTTTTGCAGCAATTACAGCTGCAAGTCTCTTGGGGTATGTCTCTATAAGCTTGGCACATCTAGCCACTGGGATTTTTGCCCATTCTTCAAGGCAAAACTGCTCCAGCTCCTTCAAGTTGGATGGGTTCCGCTGGTGTACAGCAATCTTTAAGTCATACCACAGATTCTCAATTGGATTGAGGTCTGGGCTTTGACTAGGCCTTTCCAAGACATTTAAATGTTTCCTCTTAAACCACTGTTGCTTTAGCAGTATGCTATAGGTCATTGTCCTGCTGGAAGGTGAACCTCTGTCCCAGTCTCAAATCTCTGTAATACTGAAACAGGTTTCCCTCAATAATTTTCCACCACCATGCTTCACTGTGGGGATTGGATTCTCGAGGTGATGAGAGGTGTTGTGTTTGTGCCAGACATAGCATTTTCCTTGATTGCCAAAAAGCTTAATTTTAGTCTCATCTGACCAGAGTACCTTCTCCATATGTTTGGGGAGTCTCCCATAGGCCTTTTGGCGTACACCAAACATGTTTGCTTAATCTACCTAATCACCCTCCCGGATCCGGGATCATTCTCATCAGAAACGCTGACTAGCATAGCCTAGCCTAGCGCCACAGGGATATTCATATAATATAATTTCATGAAATCACAAGTCCAATACAGCAAATGAAAGATAAACATCTTGTGAATCCAGCCAACATGTCCGATTTTTAAAATGTTTTACAGCGAAAACACAATATATATTTATGTTAGCTCACCACAATAGCCAAACACACAACGCCATTTTTTCACCGCAAACATAACTTTCACAAAACCCACAAATAGAGATAAAATTAATCACTAACCTTTGAACAACTTCAGATGACAGTCTTATAACATCATGTTATACAATACATTTATGTTTTGTTCAAAAATGTACATATTTATAGCTACAAATCCTGGTTTTACATTGGTGCCATGATCATAAATGGCACCAAAACAGCCAGAATAATTACAGAGAGCAACGGGAAATACATAAATACTCATCATAAAACATTTATGAAAAATACCTGTTGTACAGCAAATGAAAGATAAACATCTTGTGAATCCAGCCAATATTTCCGATTTTTTTAAGTGTTTTACAGCGAAAACACAATATATATTTATGTTAGCTCACCACAATAGCCAAACACACAACGCCATTTTTTCACCGCAAACATAGCTTTCACAAAACCCACAAATAGAGATAAAATTAATCACTAACCTTTGAACAACTTCAGATGACAGTCTTATAAGATCATGTTATACAATACATTTATGTTTTTTTCGAAAATGTGCATATTTATAGCTACAAATCTGGGTTTTACAATGCAGCCATCGTCACAAATAACACCAAATTGTCCGGAGAAACTTTACACAGCGACGTAATCTAACCAAAAAACTCATCATAAACTTTGCTGAAAAATACATGTTGTACAGCAAATGAAAGATACACTTGTTCTTAATGCAACCGCTGTGTTAGATTTAAAAAAATAACTTTAGTACAAAGCACAGCATGCAATAATCTGAGACAGCGCCCAGCCATTCTCCGCCATGTTGGAGCCAACATATTCCACAAAAATACGAAATAACATCATAAATATTATCTTACCTTTGATGATCTTCCATCAGAATGCAGTGCAAGGAGTCCTAGTTCCACAATAAATCGTTGTTTTGTTTTAGAATGTCCATTTCTTCTGTCGAAATAGCAACTTTGGCTAGCATGGTGGAGCGCACATGTCCATGAACTCTTGGCGCATGGAACGAAAAATTCCAAAAGTCATAATAAACGTAGAATAAACTGGTCAAACTCAGTTGAAAATCCATCTTTATGATGTTTTTCTCATATGTATCCAATAACGTCTAAGACGGAGCATTTCGTCGTGTCTACCTAACGCATTGCAGAAAACAATATGGTGCTCTCTGGTGCGCAGCAAAATACTGCCAATATGGCGGATCTGTCACTCCAAAAGCTCTCATTCGGTCTCACATCAAGCTAGACACCCCATTCAACATTCTACTGCCTGTTGACATCTAGTGGAAGGCGTATGAAGTGCATACAGATCCATAAATAAAAGGCAATTGAATAGGCAAGGCCTTACACAGAGACCCATTTTCAGAATTTTCACTTCCTGTTTGGAAGTTTGCTGCCAAATGAGTTCTGTTTTACTCACAGATATAATTCAAACAGTTTTTGTGTGTGAAAACAGTGTTTTCTATCCAATAGTAATAATAATATGCATATCGTATGATCTAGAACAGAGTACGAGGCCGTTTCATTTGGGCACGATTTTTCCCCAAAGTGAAAACAGCGCCCCCTATTAACAAGAGGTTTTAAGCAATGGCTTTTTTCTGGACACTCTTCCATAAAGTCCAGCTCTGTGGAGTGTACAGCTTAAAGTTGTCCTATGTACGGATACTCCAATCTCCACTGTGGAGCTTTGTAGCTCCTTCAGGGTTATCTTTGGTCTCTGTTGCCTCTTTGATTAATGCCCTCCTTGCCTGGTCTGTGAGTTTTGGTGGGCAACGTTATTATGGCAGGTTTGTTGTGGTGCCATATGCTTTCCATTTTTTTATAATCGATTTAATGGTGCTCCGTGGGATGTTCAAAGTTTCAGATATTCTTTTGTAACCCAACCCTTATCTGTACTTCTCCACAACTTTGTCCTTGACCTGTTTGGAGAGCTCCTTGATCTTCTTGGTGCCACTTGCTTGGTGGTGCTGCTTGCTTGGTGGTGCCACTTGCTTAGTGGTATTTCAGACTCTAGGGCCTTTCAGAACAGGTGTATATATACTGAGATCATGTGACAGATCATGTGACACTGAGATTGCACACAGGTGGACTTTATTTAACTAATTATGTGACTTCTGAAGGTAATTGGTTGCACCAGATCTTATTTAGGGGCTTCATAGCAAAGGGGGTGAATACATATGCACGCACCACTTTTCCGTTTTTTTTTTTTCAGTTATAATTTTTTGAAACAACAATTTTTTTTCATTTCACATCAACAATTTGGCCTATTTTGTGTATGTCCATTACATGAAATCCAAATAAAAGAAAATTAAACTACAGGTTGTAATGCAACAAAATAGAAAAATAATTTTGCAAAGCACTGTAAGTAGCGAGTGAGGTAAGCAGTGATGAGGAGGCACCGGTTTGTAAACTGATGAAAATAAAGTGTTAAGTTAATATTACAAAATTAGATGTATGTCTTCTTTCTGCCTGTCACGACAAATAAACAGAGCTACATTATCGCAGCACACTACAAAACACACACACAATCCTCACCTACACACACTCCAAGCAGGCTGCAAGGCCAAAGTGGGAAGTGGAAAGTTCTGGGGGAAAATCAGAGCATATCCCTTTCTGATTTGTGCCATAATGAAATACGACAAGTGATTTATGTTGAGCATTAATGATGTTCTGGGAGGCAATTTGTTACAGTGAGGATGCACAGACGTTGGCCCTGTTCATAATTGAATCTCACACACAATAATGAATCGCACACTTTGTCTGCACAGCCTGTTTGTCTTTGTTACAGCCTGATGTTGTTTTTATATGAATAAATCATCTCATAATACCCAGGAAAAATGTAGTCGTGGTGAATATCATATTTCATATAGAGTACCAGTCAAATGTTTGGACACAGCTACTCATTCAAGGGTTTTTCTTTATTTTGACTATTTTCTACATTGTAGAATAATAGTGAAGACATCAAAACTATGAAATAACACATATGGAATCATGTAGTAACCAAAAAAAGTGTTAAACAAATCAAAATATTTGATATGAGATTTTTCGAAGCTGCCTTTGACAGCTTTGCACACTCTTGGCATTCTCTCAAACCAGCTTAACCTGGAATGGTTTTCCAACAGTCTTAAAGGAGTTCCCACATATGCTGAGCACTTGTTGGCTGCTTTTCCTTCACTCTGCGGTCCAATTTATCCCAAACCATCTCAATTGGGTTGAGGTCAGGTGATTGTGGAGGCCAGGTCATGAGATGCTATAAGGGCACAGGGCGAGACCCAGATGCAGACACAGGAGGCAGATGGTAAAAGTCTCTGATATTTATTATAATCCAAGGGGCAGGCCAGAGAATGGTCGTGGACAGGCAAAAGATCATATCAAGGTTAGAGTCCAGGAGGTACAAGGTGACAGGCAGGCTCGAGGTCAGGGCAGGCAGTAAAGTCAGGCAGACGGATTCAGAATCAAGGCAGGCAAGGGTCAAAACCGGAAGAACTAGCAAAAACAGAGAAAAGGAAAAAACAGGCGCAAGGAAATAACACGCTGGTTGACTTGACAACAAAAGACAAACTGGCAACAGACAAACAGGGAACACAGGAATAAGTACCCAGGGTCTAATGAGGAAAACAGGACAATCACAAAGACAGGTGAAACAGATCTGGGCGTGACAGATGCAGCACTCCATCACTCTCCTTCTTGGTCAAATAGCCTGGAGGTGTGTTGGGTCATTGTCCTGTTTAAAAACAAATGATAGTTCCACTAAGCGCAAACCAGATGGGATGGCGTATCACTGCAGAATGCTGTGGTAGCCATACTGGTTAAGTGTGCCTTGAAATTTAAATAAATCACAGACAGTGTCACCAGCAAAGCACCCCCCACACCATCACACCTTCTTCTCCATGCATCACGGTGGGAACCACACATGCGGAGATCATTCGTTCACCTACTCTGCGTCTCACAAAGATACGGCGGTTGGAACCAAAAATCTCAAATTTGGACTCATCAGACCAAAGGACAGATTTCCACTGGTCTCATGTCCATTGCTCGTGTTTCTTGGCCCAAGCAAGTCTCTTCTTATTATTGGTGTCCTTTAGTAGTGGTTTCTTTGCAGCAATTTGATCATGAAGGCCTGATTCAGACGGTCTCCTCTGAACAGTTGATGTTGAGATATGTCTCTTTCTTGAACTCTGTGAAGCATTTATTTGGGTTGCAATTTCTGAGGCTGGTAACTCTAATGAACTTATCCTCTGCAGCAGAGGTAACTATGGGTCTTCCTTTCCTGTGGCGGTCCTCATGAGAGCCAGTTTCATCATATCGCTTGATGGTTTTTGCGACTGCACACGAAGAAACTTTCAAAGTTCTTGAAATGTTCCGTATTGACTGACCTTCATGTCTTAAAGTAACGACAGAATGTCGTTTCTCTTTGCTTAGTTGAGCTGTTCTTGCCATGATATGGACTTGGTCTTTTACCAAATTGGGCTATCGTCTGTAAACCACCCCTACCTTGTCACAACACAACTGATTGGCTCAAACGCATTAAGTAAAGAAACTCCATAAATTAACTTTTAACAAGGCATACCTGTTAATTGAAATGCATTCCAGGTAACTACCTCATGAAGCTGGTTGAGAGAATGCCAACAGTGTGCAAAGCTGTCATCAAGGCAACGGGTGGCTACTTATATATTTTGATTGCTTCAAAACTTTTTTTTGGATACTACATGATTCCATATGTGTTATTTCTTAGTTTGATGTCTTCACTATTATTCTACAATGTAGAATGTAGTAAAAATAGAGAAAAAACTCTGGAATGAGTAGGTGTGTCCAAACCTTTGACTGGTACTGTAACATATCTCCCTGAAACAATGATTTGTATTTTAGTGTTGAACTTTGCTTTTTGAGAGGCATACTTAATGGTCATAATCCTCTGAGAAATATCAGATGTATAAATGATGTGCTTTTAAACACTTTCCCCCCCATGCACTACAAAGTGTATACTGTACCATGCTCTAGCCCATGCTGGACATCACAGCATTATATCCAGTGTCATTGTATTGATTACATTGCATCCAATGGAACAGTAGAGTACTTGAAGAGAGAAACACACAGACAGATTCTCAGTAAGATGTTATTACCACTATGAGGCTTCTGTTTGCCATGTTTCTATTGGTTCTTGATAAATGACTGCTCTTTCTTAAACACTACATTAATTAATAACACTGTTTAATTAAGAGTTGATTCATCCAATGGGTGGCTTGGTGACTATTATATTCAGTGGCATGCCAATCACTTTCCTGCAACATTGTAATTAGATAATGTATTAAATTCCCTTCGGAGACATCGGAAGAGGGTTGATGAAGTACATGCACACGCACACGCACACGCACACGCACACACACACACACACACACACACACACACACACACACACACACACACACACACACACACACACACACACACACACACACACACACACACACAGTGGATGGTACGGGCTGCTTGGATGGGTAGTTTCAGTTGATGATTGACTACACATGGCAGTAGTTTTACTCAGGTGCTTGAAGTCTGATGATGGTAGTGGAAGTAGCCCTGATATGCTGTCAGTATCCTCAGGGATGGACTGTGAATGAATGTCCCATCATGTTTCTGCTGCACGGGCAGGAATTCTCATAAAAAATGACATAGGAATTATTAGTGCATATTTAATGTGTGGCTCATATTATTAATCTGTAGGCTGTCTGTCCACCCCCCATCACCACTCAAACTGGAGAGGGTTGTTTCTGTTAGGGAACTGCAGTGCACACAGGACATAGTGTAGAGTGGAAAACCGACATCATCTTCCTTATCAGGAAAAGTCTCCCTCCACACAACTCTACCAACCAATTACATGCAACTCTCGTCTCTACACGTTGATGCTCTTATGACATTTAATGATCTCTCTCTCTCTCTCTCTCTCTCTCTCTCTCTATCTGCCCCCCACCCCTTATCTCTCTCTTGATCTCTCTTCCCCTCTTGTTTATTCCCTCTCTTTCTCCCTCACCCTCTTCTCCTCTCCATCAACTTTCTGTCGGTGTTGGAGACATACATTTTTATCAAAATAGATGGCAGTGTTGGTTCAGGGGTGTGAGAGTCTCACTGTCTTGCGATGTGTGCTAGCTGCTTATTCCCAGCTGCTGTTGACTTATGTGTGGCTGTCTAGTAATAAGGATGAGTAATAGCCTGCTGTGATGAGGACTGTGGCCCACGTCACCAGTCACAGGCAGGGTGGGAAGAAGGGACGGCATGCAAGGAGGGGGAGGGTGGAGGGGCACCCAGACCAGTAAAGGAGCTGGAGATGGAGTGGTCTGAGTGGAGAGGGTGGTCAGTGAGGAAGTAGGCAATGGAGCAGAGTGGACCAGGGGAGAGGATACAGCTGTGCATAGATGAACACGTACGTACATCCACATCCACACACACACATATGCATGGACTGTCAATTTGTTTGTCTAATTAATTAGCTAATTCGCTTACATGAAGTCTCCAGTTGCTAATGCTTTATAAGATATTTTATATTTAAGATATTTCTTAATTCCTTTCTTTACATATTTGGGATTTGTGTTTATTGTTTTGTATTGCTAGATATTACTGCACTGTTGGAGCTAGAAACAGAAGTATTTCGCTGCACCTGCGATAACATCTGCAAAATATATGTGCTGTGAGGGCTGATGTACGTAGGTAGTACTGTTCAGCAGTATATCTGTCAGTTCCAGGTCTCTAATTGCTTACTGGAGGCTTTAGGTCACGATAATTAACCCTGTTCTACGTTTCTCCCAGAAGGTGCTGTGACTTCTACCTTTATTAGTTCTCCCTCTGAAGCATAAAGGGGCAAACTCTTCTAACCTCTGGAGAATTGGCTGTTTGATTCATACAAATTGATGTTTGGTTCTCTGTCTGGATTCCTGCCCCTCACTTCGCTTTGTGCCTACTTTGATCATTTTTATCAAAGCAACACGCTGTAGAGAGAAATGAGTCAAACCATTTTACCAGTGCCAGTGGGATGGATTCTCTGAATGGAAGTGCTGTGAAGAGACACAGTGAGACGCTGATGACTCCATCCACTCTAATGAATACAGCCATCTGGTTTGGTTTCAACTCTCTGTCGCAGGAGGAAAAGACAGTAATTGTGCCTGGGTCATACTTTCACCCACATCTCACCATAGGGCCAAAAGGCATTTCTAACACAATATACCGGAAGCAGCATACAAATTGTATAAAGTTCATCAAGTGAGGAATGTGTCAGGCAGTTTTTTGATAAATTATTTCTGACAAATATGACATCTCAACTTCAGAAATTTTGACAGTGTACCAAATAATTTTCACAGGGGGCGAAATCATCTTGCCGGAAGATATATTATGTTAATTACAGTTATGTTATTTCCCCCTTGGGGAAGGGCAGAAACTGACAGGAGAAGGAGGAAACATTTTGTTCTCTGGGGCTCGTAGAGATGATGTCATTGTCTAGTGTAGGACTCCTCCCACTACTGCTGTTGAACTGTGGTGTCTAACAAGCACACAACAAATATTTAATCAAACAAAAGGCAATTCAGAGAGCAATACATAGTTATGTATCTTTATATTAAAAAGTGTCACACTGTTATGGCTGTCTTCACAACACTCATCAATTTGATTTATAAATCAATATATTCAAATGCATGAAATCTTTTTTTCTGATAAAAAATCTGCTCACTAATTATTTGCAATGCTAAAATGATCCCTGCAAGGAGACTTGCACAAAGGAGGGAACTACAGTAACTTGTTGGCATAGCAAGTTAACATATGACACCTGGCTACTGAAATATACAGAGTTAGATCTGATGTGACCTTGTCTTTGCTCTCCTACTGTATGAATGACGGTAAGGCTTAAGCAAAACCTGCCTGCATTCAATTTAAACATTCATTTGAAATGAAATGTAAACTTAACATGGTCCTCTCACACCAGAACTGTTGTGAAGAAGGCATGGCAGCGCCTCTTCTCCCTCATTTTTTGGCATGGCCCCTCAGATCCTCAGGAACTTTAACTGCTGCATTGCGAGCATTCTGACTGGTTGTATCACCGTCTGGTATGGCATCTGAACCGTCCGTGACCGGAAGGGCCTACAAAGAGTTATGCGGACAGCCCAACCCATCACTGGGGGCGAGCTCCAAGCCATCCTGGACGTGTACACGCCAGACTGTGTCTGAGAAAAGCACGAAAAATTGCCAAAGACTCCATCCACGTGAGACATGGACTGTTCTCAATGCTCCTGTCCGACAGGCGGTACCGGTTCATTAAGGCTCAAACAAAGACTCCTAAACAGCTTCTATCCCCTGGTCATAAGTCGTTGTTAGCCATTTAATTATTATCTCCCTCTCCAACAGACTATCCACACTGACTCTAGGCCCATCCAGTGGTCTCTACCCACTCAGACACAGATGTATTACTCCACTACGCTGCTGTTCATTGATTATTGATTGCCATTACAATAGTATTTATCTATTTATCCTGCTACTAGTCACTGTTACTGCTGTTTACATGTACACTGTAAAAATGAAGTGCTTTGTAACACTGAAAGAAGTGGCAACTGAGCTGCTACCACCTTAAAGGAGATGAAACATTAACTTTGCTGGAGTATTGAAACACACGGATGCGAGGGTATTGGGACAGATTTAAGGTGCACTGAAACATTCATCCTGAGGTGTTCTGAAACATGACATGGTGTGTTGTAACACCACACAATTAAGAGTTGCGCTACACCTTGCCAGAGACTGGGAGCCCTAACCCGTGAAAAGCTTGAAAACATTATAATGGTGTTTTGAGTCCTGTGTAGTGCAGAATTACATCCCTTCTCTTCTGGTGTTGTTTCCTCTCTCTAAAGCTCCTAACCACTATAATGGTGATTCGAATCCTGCCTAGTGCAGAATTTTATCCCTTCTTCTGGAGTTTCCAAATACTGTAAATGGAAGTCCCTCCTCTTATTGTGTATTCCCTGCTCTTATATGTTGTGCTTATAAACTCCTCATCTGTAATTCCAAAAGATAAATTGTAAAGTATTATGCTCAAACAAAGGACACAATAAATGTTTTTTGGGTGTAAAAATACAAATGAATATGTTTGTCCAGGATAATAATTCATGAGTACAAAATTACTTTTTCAAGACATGATTGAAGCTTGAAATGGGTTATCTTATCAAATTACAAAAAAAAGGTCTTAAACATTTTTACATTGATACAGACAGTTCAAAGATCTGTAAGGTATTTATCATATTCTTCAAAATCAACAGAAATGCGGCATTATATTTCACATTCATGAAAAAAGGCAATGACCACTAGTGTTAGCAGTAGCACTCATACAACAATTGTTGTAAAAACTTCAGCCCAGGGCTCAATGCAATCCACCAGTAATTCATTATGCTAATGTCCTGATCTGTCTTTATATTCTGATGATCAAATCAAATCAAATTTTATTTGTCACATACACATGGTTAGCAGCTGTTAATGCGAGTGTAGCGAAATGCTTGTGCTTCTAGTTCCGACAATGCAGTAATAACCAACGAGTAATCTAACCTAACAATTTCACAACAGCTACCTTATACACACAAGTGTAAAGGGATGAAGAATATGTACATAAAGATATATGAATGAGTGATGGTACAGAACGGCATAGGCAAGATGCAGTAGATGGTATCGAGTACAGTATATACATATGAGATGAGTAATGTAGGGTATGTAAACATATAAAAGTGCCATTGTTTAAAGTGGCTAGCGATACATGTATTACATAAAGATGGCAAGATGCAGTAGGTGGTATAGAGTACAGTATATACATATGAGATGCGTAATGTAGGGTATGTAAACATTATATTAAATGGCATTGTTTAAAGTGGCTAGTGATACATTTTTTACATGTATGGCAGCAGCCACTCAATGTTAGTGGTGGCTGTTTAACAGTCTAATGGCCTTGAGATAGAAGCTGTTTTTCAATCTCTCGGTCCCTGCTTTGTTGCACCTGTACTCTACTCGCCTTCTGGATGATAGCGGGGTGAACAGGCAGTGGCTCGGGTGGTTGTTGTCCTTGATGATCATTATAGCCTTCCTGTGACATCAGGTGGTGTAGGTGTCCTGGAGGGCAGGTAGTTTGCCCCCGGTGATGCGTTGTGCAGTCCTCACTACCCTCTGGAGAGCCTTACGGTTGTGGGTGGAGCAGTTGCCGTACCAGGCGGTGATACAGCCCGACAGGATGCTCTCGATTGTGCATCTGTAGAAGTTTGTGAGTGCTTTTGGTGACAAGCCGAATTTCTTCAGCCTCCTGAGGTTGAAGAGGCGCTGCTGCGCCTTCTTCACCACGCTGTCTGTGTGGGTGGACCAATTCAGTTTGTCCGTGATGTGTACGCCGAGGAACTTAAAATGTTCTACCCTCTCCACTACTGTCCCATCGATGTGGATAGGGGGGTGCTCCCTCTGCTGTTTCCTGAAGTCAACGATCATCTCATTTGTTTTGTTGACGTTGAGTGTGAGGTTATTTTCCTGGCACCACACTCCGAGGGCCCTCACCTCCTCACTGTAGGCTGTCTCGTCGTTGTTGGTAATCAAGCCTACCACTGTAGTGTCGTCTGCAAACTTGATGATTGAGTTGGAGGCGTGCATGGCCACGCAGTTGTGGGTGAACAGGGTGAAGATGAAGTCAGATGAAGTCGGAAGTTTACATACACTTAGGTTGGAGTCATTAAAACTCGTTTTTCAACCACTCCAGAAATTTCTTGTTAACAAACTATAGTTTTGGCAAGTCGGTTAGGACATCTACTTTGTGCATGACACAAGTAATTTTTCCAACAACTGTTGACAGACGGATTATTTCACTTATAATTCACTGTATCACAATTCCAGTGGGTCAGAAGTTTACATTCACTAAGTTGACTGTGACTTTAAACAGCTTGGAAAATTCCAGAAAAATATGTCATGGCTTTAGAAGCTTCTGATAGGCTAATTGACATAATTTGAGTCAATTAGAGGTGTACCTGCGGATGTATTTCAAGGCCTACCTTCAAACTCAGTGCCTCTTTGCCTGACATCATGGGAAAATCAAAAGAAATCAGCCAAGACCTCAGAAGAAAAATTTTAGACCTCCACAAGTCTGTGTTACGCCCGGACCTTAGAGATCCTTTTAATTCTCTATTTGGTTAGGTCAGGGTGTGACTAGGGTGGGCAATCTATGTTTTCTATTTCTTTGTTGGCCTGGTATGGTTCCCAATCAGAGGCAGCTGTCTATTGTTGTCTCTGATTGGGGATCATATTTAGGCAGCCTTTTCCCACCTATTGTTTGTGTGATGTTGTTTTTGTGTAGCTGCCTGTGAGCAGCCCAGAACATCACGTTTCGCTTTCTTCTGCATTGTTTTTGGTGAGTTTCATATTTATTCAACATTTGTAACTCTAAGTATGGACTTTGGTCCATTCATTCAGACAAGCGTGACAGTCTGCTCCATCCTTGGGACCAATTTCCAAACGCCTGAAGGTACCACGTTCATCTGTACAAACAATAGTACGCAAGTATAAACTCCATGGGACCACGCAGCTGTCATACCGCTCAGGAAGGAGAGATTAATGTACTTTGGTGCGAAAAGTACAAATCAATTCCAGAACAACAGCAAAGGACCTTGTGAAGATGCTGGAGGAAACAGGTACAAAAGTATCTAAATCCACAGTAAAACGAGTCCTATATTGACATAACCTGAAAGGCCGCTCAGCAAGGCTCCAAAACCGCGATTAAAAAAGCCTGACTACGGTTTGCAACTACACATGGGGACAAAGATCGTACTTTTTGGAGAAATGTCCTCTGGTCTGATGAAACAAAAATAGAACTGTTTGGCTATAATGACCATCGTTATGTTTGAAGGAAAAAAGGGGAGGCTTGCAAGCCGAAGAACACCATCCCAACCGTGAAGAACGGGGGTGGCAGCATCATGTTGTGGCGGTGCTTTGCTGCAGGAGGGACTGGTGCACTTCACAAAATAGATGGCATCATGAGGCAGGAAAATTTTGTGGATATGTTGAAGCAACATCTCAAGACATCAGTCAGGAAGTTAAAGCTTGGTCGCAAATGGGTCTTCCAAATCGACAATGACACCAAGCATACTTCCAAAGTTGTGGAAAATGGCTTAAGGACAACAAAGTCAAGGTATTGGAGTGGGCATCACAAAGCCCTGACCTCAATCCTATAGAAAAGTTGTGGGCAGAACTGAAAAAGCATGTGCGAGCAAGGAGGCCTACAAACCTGACTCAGTTACACCAGCTCTGTCAGGAGGAATGGGCCAAAATTCACCCAACTTATTGTGGGAAGCTTGTGGAAGGCTACCCAAAACGTTTCACCCAAGTTAAACAATTTAAAGGCAATGCTAACAAATACTAATTGAGTGTATGTAAACCTCTGACCCACTGGGAATGTGATGAAAGAAATAAAAGCTGAAACAAATCATTCTCTCTACTATTATTCTGACATTTCACATTCTTAAAATAAAGTGGTGTTCCTAACTGACCTAAGACAGGGAATTTTTACTCTGATTAAATGTCAGGAATTGTGAAACTGAGTTTCAATGTATTTGGCTAAGGTGTATGTAAACTTCCGACTTCAACTGTACATGGCATGGAAGGTTGTTCAGATGAATTCAATCACGGTACAGTTGAGTTTGATGATATGATTCACAGTTGACAGTTCAGTAGGCATTACTATGTGCTCCTGGTCTGGTTAGGATTGGCCAGCTGGTGGGTAACGATTTATGTATGCTTGTTTTTCTGCAGGGAGACAGAGAAATAGGAAATAATAACAAGAAATAATGATAGTACATGAATGTATAATTAGGTTATTAAATGCTATAATATTAATACATTGCAATGTGAATACAATAATTAAACATAGCAATAAACTTTTGGACTATTAAACTATGCAAATACAGCGACAAGATAACAATATGAATGTCAAAAGTGAATGTCAAAAGCAGGCTGAAATGGCAGGGGCTATACAATATAGCATATAGCATTTGGGGTATATATCAAACAGTAGATAAAACTCCTAAAGCTAGTAGGCAACCACAACATGTGCAAACAATGACGTGTCAATTAACAACTACATGTAGCATCAGGAAAATTGATCAATGAATCAAAATGTACTGGCACTGACCTGTATATACTTGCATTCTTGTGTTTCTTTAACTCTCATTGTTGTTGTGTGGTTTTTATTCTTTAACTTTTGATTCTATTTTATGTTATCATCAATATTAGTATTATTATTATCACTGCATTGTTGGAAAGAGGTCTCAAGGTAAGAATTTCACTGTGCTGCTGTACACCTGTTGTATCCTGTGCAAATAAACGTTGAAACTTGAAATCTGTTTGCCTTATCCTCAAGGTTTTACTATAGGAATTGTTGAAGAAGGAGAGAAACCCCGCTCTTTTTGTGCAGGAACAAAGGGCTGACTTTTTGCAATCCCACTCCTCCAGACATAGTGGTGTACGAGCAAAGAGCGTGTATGTGTGTGTGAACAGAGGAGCCCGTGCTAGGTGCTAGCCAAAGGATTTACAGTTCAGAAAAAAAGACAGTTGGCTTCAAAAGCGAGCAGCGAGCGGAGCCACTGTCAGAATGTAATTCCATTTCATGAATAAGCGCTTGACTGCTTACAGTGACAGCCTAGTCCTCATGTATCCGCAGGCATCATCTCGCCCCTAGCACCCAGCACTGACAGAATGTCATTTTCCTTTCCTCGTTCCAAAACAGAAACCAGGAGGCAACCAGGTTTATGTGTAACAACCGAAATGTGTACCTCCAAAAAAATTTAATGGGAAAGAATGAGAGAACTGAACTGAACCTCCTTTTTTGGCATTTGAAGGCGTTTTGGGTCTGAGTTGGTTGCAGTCATTGCTAGCTGCTGGTGAGAAAAACAGGTAGACCAGATATGAGGGTAAATGAACATCATGTTACAGATCATTCAACAGCTGTATTGCAAATGTACTTATTGCAAGTGCAATAGAAGTACAAGTATTGCAAGTATACTTCAGAGAAAGAGATCAGCGAGTTTGAATGTGTGATTACTGCATTGGCAATAACACAAGAACATAGTTCAATGATCTTCAACCAAACTCCATCATTGTTGCCTAGTTAAATAAAGGTTAAATAAAAAATAAATAAAAAATTGTGCTTCTAATTTGTTTACCTGTTTAATTTCCCCCAAATGAACCAACACATGTTGAGCTTGTGTGGACTGCAGTCTTAACACTGTAGTGTGGGGACACTTGTTACCTAGCTGCCTCATGTCCCTCCTCCTCCCTGCCTGTCCTGCACTGTCTTAGCATATTAAACATGTTCTTTCTTCTAGCTCCTGCTGGAAGCGTGGATCCACAGACACGGATGATGAGAACAGACGTGTTAATGTTCAGAGCGGAGGCGCAGGCTGGGCAGGACGTGGGGGTAATAGGGTGTGTGCCGGGGCCTTAACTGGCAGCGACAGCTAGCTCTTTGAAAGACGCGGTAAGATCCAGATCCATTATGCATGAGAAACCTGTGTTTCACGAGTAGTGCTGCTACACTCTACACACCACTACACACCCCTACACACCCCTGCACCTCTCACTCTACAACTCCATCGGACACATTACACACTCCCTCAGCCCCTGTGCTGTGTTTGTGTGTGTATGTGTGTATTAATTAAGTGATAATGCCCGTGAAGCCGGTGTTTGGAGGATATCTTGGTTCGGTGTTGTTAGGATATATCCTCCAAACACCGGCTTCGAGGGCATTATCACTTTTATTCAACGGTTTACCAACATGTTCAAATAATGATTGACATATTTTCATTACAAATTTTATTTTGATGAATTTATTCATATTATTTCATCCTTCCACAAGATACAGTCCCGAAACCAATCTAGGGTTGCTACCCAAGCCAACTGGTCGTTCGGTTGCCAGAGACGCGACCCAGTCGTTCAGTCTTTTTGTTCTGTATCTATGGACGCGACCCAGTCGTTCTTCTAAATGCTCCATTGCCATACTGACTGGCAACGTTCTTGTCCCTTGCTTGCTAGCTAGCCAACTATGCATAACTTACAGTCATGTCAAACAGTGCAGACAGAAAAGCAACAGGAGCTGCATTTGTTTAAGCTGTTTTCTAGTGACATTTATTTGGATACATCCATAACAATGAGCTAATGAGGCACGATTTCGCCTGGTATAGAAAATGTGCTCTCTCATTACAACACTGTTGTTCAGGGGAGCTAGCCAACAACACAGCTAACACAATCACTTCAAACTGAAGCTGTTAAGACTGCAAACTAGCTGCACTTCGTTTAGTTTTACCTTTTTCAATTTACATTTCTTTGTATATATCGATAGAAATTATGCCAGCTGATTCATTATTTTGACTGGCTGAGAAATGCTGCCTGCCTCTCTCTCTAGACCTGACTCCCGATGGAGATTTGAATATTGAAACAATGTTGCAAATGTCGGAGAGACAGCAAGATCTGTTGAAAACTAAATGTTAGTCTAATAGAAATGTGAGATAATGTCTAAATGCTTTTTATAGTCATATTCAAGTTTATAACTTCCCTGCCTAGGCTAATGAGACAGTGGATTGCGCAGTCAGATGGAACAGATTAAATAAGCATTTTAACATCATCGATTTAGCTGGTGGTAACTTGTGTAATAGACACTGGCTGGAATGCGCTTTTAACCAATCTGCATTCAGTATTAGACCCACCCATTGTATAAAGAGGAATGGAAACACTATGATTTAGAATGCCAGCTAACTGTAACTGTAAATAGACATATTGGCATTGTTGCATCACTGGCAGGAGAGACAATTTTGGAAAAAATTTGTGAATTTACCAAGAGTAGCTCCGAGTCTGAGAATGAGTTTATAACAGAGGATGAAATAACGTTAGTTAGGGAGTCAATAAATCTACTGAAGCCGTTCATGTTTGAGCCGATCGTTGCCTCAGATCAAAGAGTTAGTTCTCATAGCAGTAACACAGATATGCTGCCTGAAACACCTCAGTTAGAGGGTCGGCGTAGCGGTGACACATTCTGGTGTGAGTGCGGATAATGCCAAATAATGGCTAGAGAGAACGAGTGTGTGCGTTGTAGGGGAATGGTGGCGATACAGCACAAAATCCCAGTGGATGGTGGCTGTATTACATCCAGTCAGAGGTTTCTTTCAGTCTGTCTGGATGGTGATGTATTGGACGTGTCACTAATCCTTATGAAGGACATCCCGACAGAAGAGGTTACTCGACCAGTCAGCAGCCGGTATGCAAGTTAAATAATTGCTTACATTTTGCTTGATTATAAATTGTTTAAAGCTTACATCAGTAGTGTGTAGGTGCTCAATATATATAATAAGTACCTATAACGATATTTTTCAGAAGTGCTGTTTGGTGCGATGGTAACGCATTCACCTTTTGATTAAACAACCAGAGTTCGAATCACAGACAGCATAATGATTTATGAAATCTCATTCTAACCAACAATGGGGCGTGCTCATTATAAACTCAGCAAAAAAAGAAATGTCCTCTCACTGTCAACTGCGTTTATTTTCAGCAAACTTTCAGGCTAGGGTCCTTTTTTCTCAATTTCCACCTCACCGACATGCACAAAGTAAACTGCCTGTTACTCAGGCCCTGAAGCCAGGATATGCATATAATTGGTACCATTGGATAGCAAACACTTTGAAGTTTGAAGAAATGTTATGTAAAATAATGTATGAGACTATAACACAATAGATATGGTAGTAGAAAATCCAAAGAAAAACCAACCGGAATATACATTTTTTGAGAGCTCATGCTCTTACAATGGAAAGTATAGGGGCATATCCAAATCCAGCTGTAATTCCTATAGCTTCCACTAGATGTCAACAGTCTTTGTTCAAGGTTTCAGGCTTGTTTCTTCCAAAACGAGGAAGAATAATGAGTTTTAGTACTGGAATACTGACTTGGAAATTCGTGCATTCGCAAGCGACGAAGAGGACGCACACCTGCTAATATCACTTTCCTATTGAACATACTTCTCTCCGTATGAAATATTATAGTTTAATTACATTTTAGGGTATCTGAGGATTAAATAGAATTGTATTTTGACTTGTTTTAACAAAGTTTAGCGGTAGCTTTTTGGATTCCTTTCTCTGCAAGTTGAACGAGTGGATTACTCAAATCGATGGTGCCAACTAAACAGACTTTTTGGGATATAAAGAAGGATTTTATCTAACAAAACAACACTACATGTTGTAGCGGGGACCCTTTGGATGACAAATCAGAGGAAGATTTTCAAAATGTAAGTGAATATTTAATCGCTATTGTGAATTTATGAAACCTGTGCTGGTGGAAAAATGTTTGGATGTCCCGCTAGTGGGACGCCTAGCCTTAAGTTAACATGTGTAAATATTTGTTTGAAATAACAAGATTCAACAACTGAGACATACACTGAACAAGTTCCACAGACATGTGACTAACAGAAATTGAATAATGTGTCCCTGAACAAAGGGGGGGGTCAAAATAAAAAGTAACAGTCAGTATCTGGTGTGGCCACCAGCTGCATTAAGTACTGAAGTGCATCTCCTCCTCATGGACCAGATTTGCCAGTTCTTGCTGTGAGATGTTACCCCACTTTTCCACCAAGGCACCTGCAAGTTCCCAGACATTTCTGGGGGGAATGGCCCTAGCCCTCACTTTCCAATCCAATAGGTCCCAGACAATGCTCAATTGGATTGAGATCCGGGCTCTTCGCTGGCCATGGCAGAACACAGACATTCCAGTCTTGCAGGAAATCATGCACAGAACGAGCAGTATGGTTGGCGGCATTGTCATGCTGGAGGGTCATGTCAGGATGAGCCTGCAGGAAGGGTACCGCATGAGGGAGGAGGATGTTATCCCTGTATTGCACAGCGTTGAGATTGCCTGCAATGACAACAAGCTCAGTTTGGTGATGCTGTGACGCACCGCCCCAGAACATAGCGGACCCTCCACCTTCAAATCGATCCCGCTCCAGAGTACAGGCCTTGGTGTAACGCTCATTCCTTTGACGATAAACGCGAATCAGACCATCACCCCTGGTGAGACAAAATCGCGACTCGTCAGTGAAGAGCACTTTAAGCCAGTCCTGTCTGGTCCAGCAACGGTGGGCTTGTGCCCGTAGAAGACGTTGTTGCCAGTGATGTCTGGTGAGGACCTGCCTTACAACAGGCCTACAAGCCCTCAGTTCAGCCTCTTTCAGCCTATTGCGGACAGTCTGAGCACTGATGGAGAGATTGTGCGTTCCTGGTGTAACTCGGGCAGTTGTTGTTGCCATCCTGTACCTGTCCCGCAGGTGTGATGTTCGGATGTACCGATCTTGTGCAGGTGTTGTTACACGTGGTTTGCCACTGCGAGAACGATCAGCTGTCCGCACTGTCTCCCTGTAGCGCTGTCTTTAGCGTCTCACAGTGCAGACATTGCAATTTATTGCCCTGGCCACATCTGCAGTCCTCATGCCACCTTGCAGCATGCGTAAGGCACGTGCACTCAGATAAGCAGGGACCCTGGGCATCTTTCTTTTGGTGTTTTTCAGAGTCAGTAGAAAGGCCTCTTTAGTGTCCTAAGTTTTCATAACTGTGACCTTAATTGCCTAACGTCTGTAAGCTGTTAGTGTCTTAACGACCGTTCCACAGGTCCATGTTCATTAATTGGTTATGGTTCATTGAACAAGCATGGGAAACAGTGTTTAAACCATTTACAATGACGATCTGTGAAGTTATTTGGATTTTTACGAATTATCTTTGAAAGACAGGGTCCTGAAAAAGGGAAGTTTCTTTTTTTGCTGAGTTTAAATACATTATGATTTAGTTTCGGTATCAGACTTACTTTTCTTGATTCCGTTTGCAGAGCATACAGGCTGGCAGCTTGTCGCCAGTTCACCCTTTGGGCACTAGGGAGAATTGGATGAGGTGTACGGCGTGTCATCCCTGCGCGTGTTGTCTCTTCCACAAGGGACGCAAACCCAGAATCAAGTGGCATCGACATAGAGTTTGAGTTCGAATAAAACCAGTTAATTCAGTAAATCTAGCCTGCTGTAATTTTTTCCAAGACATAGGCCTAATGCCTGCACCTTATGTAAAAATAGTATTAGTTAGCTTGTCCACTATAACAACAGGTTCAAGAGTAACCAAATACACTTGCTTTGAAGATAAAACTACTTTCCGTGCCACTAACCCCATGTCCCTGTTGCTAGAGTTGTGACGTCAACTAGCTTTGGCTGCTATCTATTGGAAAGGAATTGTAACTACACTGGGCAGATAGTTGTCAGAGTCAAAGGATTCTTTAATAATATATGCCATTTAGCAGACACCTTTATCTAAAGCGACCTGGCTACATGGTAGAGGAAATAGATCATAGTAACAGGATTACAAAAATACATGGTCAATTACAGGGTTATTAAGGTGTTTTTTCAAGTTCCAATGAAACGGGAAGAGGATTCACATGAAAGGCTTGTCAGTAACGAGTAACGCTGCTACACACTACACACCACTACACACTACACCTCTCGCTCTACAGCTCCATCTGACATCTGTGCTGTGTGTGTGTGTGTGTGTGTGTTAAAGTTAGGAAAAGCCTCAAATGCCAAAGGTCACACTCCCTAATGATGTGTAGAAACAGACAACTTAAAGAGCTCTGCAGATCAACAGGCAGCCTTGGATGTCTAAGAGGGTCTGGACACATACACACATACACACACACACACACACACCCCATCTGAAATCTTCAAGTCGTATATGATCAGGTCGGTAACAGTCCCCCTGGTGCCTGGTGGTAGTATCACTCCCTCCCACTGAGGCCGTTTTAGTCTAAGTGATGTCCACAGACCTAATGCTTTATTGTGGCCCTGTCAGCCACTTTCAGTTAGCCATGTGGCTTCACTAGCTCAACGCAGATGACAGGACAAAATGAGAATTTCCAAAGAGCAAACCGCTATCTCTGACCTTTAACACCAATATAAACCCACATGGAAACACTTTTAGAATTCTGTAGTAAACTGTAGAATACTATACTAACCACTGCAGTATCCCTCGATCATGTGTCTTACTACCTATAGAATGTTGTAGTATACTATAGAATACTACAGTAAATACTACAGTATTATCTGCAAAATAACATTAGTAAATACTACAGTAATGTCCGCAAAAACACTATAGTCCGCAAAAACACAACACTTTTGTCACGCCCTGACCGTAGATTGCTTTGTATGTTTCTATTTTTAGTTTGGTCAGGGTGTGATGTGGGTGGGTATTCTATGTTGTAGGTCTAGGTTTTCTATTTCTATGTGTTTGGCCTGGTATGGTTCTCAATCAGAGGCAGCTGTCTATCGTTGTCTCTGATTGAGAGCCATACTTAGGTATCCTGTTTTCCCACTTTTGTTTGTGGGTGGTTGTTTTCTGTTTAGTGTGTCACCTTGCAGAACTGTTTCGTTTTCGTTTTTTCCTCGTTGTTATTTTGTTTAGTGTTCAGTTTTGATTAAATTATTAATATGGACACTTACCAGGCTGCACCTTGGTCCTCTTCTCTTTCTCCCGACGACAATCGTTACAGAACCACCCACCAACAAAGGACCAAGCAGCGTGGGAAAATGGACTCCTGGACATGGGAGGAAATTTTGGACGGCAAAGGACCATGGGCACAGCCGGGAGAGTATCGCCGTCCGAAAAAGGAGCTGGAGGCAGCAAAAGCGGAGCGGCGACGCTATGAGGAGTTGGCTCGAGGAGAAGCGCACGAGAGGCAGCCCCATAATTGTTTTGGGGGGGAGGGGCACACGGGGAGATTGGCGGAGTCAGGTAGGAGACCTGAGCTAACTCCCCGTGCTTACCGTGGCGAGTGTCGTACTGGCCAGGCACCGTGCTATGCGGTGGAGCGCACGGTGTCTCCAGTACGTGTTCATAGCCCGGTGCGTTACATCGCAGCTCCTCGAATCGGCCGGGCTAGAGTGGGCATCGAGCCAGGAGGGATGATGCCGGCTCAGCGCATCTGGTCTCCAGTGCATCTCCTCGGTCCGGGTTATCCTTCGCCAGCTTTGCGCACTGTGTCTCCAGTGCGTCTCCACAGCCCAGTGCGTCCTGTGCCTGCGCCCCGCACTTGCCGGGCTACAGGGGGGATCCAGCCAGGACGAGTGGTGCTAGCTCTGCGCTCGAGACCGCCAGTGCGCCTCCACGGTCCAGTGCATCCGGTGCCTCGGCCAAGGACAAGGCCTCCTGCATGTCTCCCCAGCCTGGTGAGTTCTGTGCATGTGCTAAGCTCTAACCCTCCTGCATGTCTCCCCAGCCTAGTGAGTCCTGTGCCTTCTCCCAGAGCCAGGTCTCCTGTGTGTATCTCCAATCCAGTGATGATCCATGGCACAAAACCCCAGTGATGATCCATGGCACGAAGCCTCCAGTGATGATCCATGGCACGAAGCCTCCAGTGATGATCCATGGCACGAAGCCTCCAGTGATGATCCATGGCACGAAGCCTCCAGTGATGATCCATGGCACGAAGCCTCCAGTGAGGATCCATGGCACGAAGCCTCCAGTGAGGATCCATGGCACGAAGCCTCCAGTGAGGATCCATGGCACGAAGCCTCCAGTGAGGATCAATGGCACAAAACCTCCAGTGATGAGTTATGGCACGAGGTCCCCAACGAAGGACGTCAGTCCGGAGCCTCCAGCGACGCCCTCCTGTCCGGCGCAGCCAGAGTCTCCCTCCTGTCCGGCGCAGCCAGAGTCTCCCTCCTGTCCGGCGCAGCCAGAGTCTCCCTCCTGTCCGGCGCAGCCAGAGTCTCCCTCCTGTCCGGCGCAGCCAGAGTCTCCCTCCTGTCCGGGGCCCGCTGCGAGGGTCCCCGGTCCGGGGTCGGTGGTAAGGGTCCCCGCTCCAGAGGCGCCACCTAAGTGGGCCAAGACTAAGGTGGAGCGGGGTCCACGTCCCGCACCAATGCCCACCCAGACCCTCCCCTATTGGTTCAGGTTTTGCGGCCGGAGTCCGCACCTTTGGGGGGGGGGTACTGTCACGCCCTCACCGTAGATTGCTTTGTATGTTTCTATTTTTAGTTTGGTCAGGGTGTGATGTGGGTGGGTATTCTATGTTGTAGGTCTAAGTTTTCTATTTCTATGTGTTTGGCCTGGTATGGTTCTCAATCAGAGGCAGCTGTCTATCGTTGTCTCTGATTGAGAGCCATACTTAGGTATCCTGTTTTCCCACTTTTGTTTGTGGGTGGTTGTTTTCTGTTTAGTGTGTGTCACCTTGCAGAACTGTTTCGTTTTCGTTTTTTCCTCGTTGTTATTTTGTTTAGTGTTCAGTTTTGATTAAATTATTAATATGGACACTTACCACGCTCCACCTTGGTCCTCTTCTCTTTCTCCCGACGACAATCGTTACAACTTTTTTAACTATAGTAAATACTACAGTATTTAATTTGCATATACCCTGTCCATATCCCTCCCCTATATCACAAATTGTGACACGCATAAGTGAGAAACCTACAAACCTACTCGAATAGACCATATTATTATATTCTCTACAGGTTATAAAAAAAACAGAAGTTCTGAACAACATGTTATGGAAAATGTGCTCTTTTATAATGAACACACATTTAAACGCAACATGCAACTATTTCAAAGATTTTGATGATTTACAGTTCATATAAGGAAATCAGTCAACTGAAATAAATACATTAGGCCCTAATCTATGGATTTCACATGATTGGGCAGGGGCGCAGCCATGGGTGGGCCTGGAAGGGCATAGACCCACCCACTTGGGAGCCAGGCCCAGCCAATCAGAATCCGTTTTACCCCACAAAAGGTCTTTATTATCTTGACGAAGGATAAAATGCTCACTAACAGGGATGTAAACACATTTGTACACAAAATGTGAGAGTAAGGAGCTTTTTGTGTTTATGGAAGATCATTTCTGGGATCAGCTCATATGAAATGAAAAGAAACTGCAACTTAAAATCTTAACCGTCATTTGGATTGAAGGGCTGATGGATTATGATGATGGATGATGATGATGGATGATGATGGATTAAATCTATTAGGTAGAAAAAAGAGAGTGGCCATATGAAAAGAAACTGCAATTTAATTATGGGATCTAGAACACAAAGTGTAGAACACAGGGATACACTTTATCCCTATCACAAAGTGTAGAACACATGGGAACAGCACTTTACATGTTGTGTTTCTATTTTTGTTCAGTGTAGTATTTCTCCAGTAGGTTTCCTGAAAGAGAAAGCCTCCACATCTATATCAAAGATAATAAAACAAAAACACTATAGTAAATACTACAGTAATGTCCACAAAAACAGTACATTAAATATTAACAGTATACTACAGTTGTCACGAATCCCGCCGAGGATGGTGCCTCTTCCTGTTCGGGCGGCGCTCGGCGGTCGTCGTCACCGGCCTACTAGCTGCCATCGATTCTTTTCTTTTTGTTTCTGTTAGTTTGGGCTGATTGGGTGCACCTGTTTTGAGTTTAGTTTGGTGGGTAGGCTATTTAGGGGTAGGTAGCCCGCTGGCTGTTGTGCGGGCTTGTTTTCTGTTATGTTGGTGTTGGATTGTGAAGTGGATGTTGTTATTTTCTCGGGACAGTAAAGTCCGGTGTTTTGGACTCATTCTTTTCATGCGCCCGTGTGTTTTAGGGCATGATCGTTTTCCCTGTATATTGGAAAATAAATCCACGTTTCTTAAACCTGCTCTCTGCGCTTGACTCCATCCACCCAGTTCTCCTAGTAGCTCTGACAGAAGCCCGCACCCGCCGCTATGGAGTCAGCAGGAGCAGCGACCACCCCTCTCCCAACTATGGAGGAGCGTGTCCATCATCATACAGCTGTACTTCATCGTATCGGGTCAGCGATGGACCAGATGATGGAGAGGATGGAACGATGGGAGAGGAGTGGTCTCCCGACGCCCCCTACAGCTCTCCTGCAGACGACACAACCCACTCCCACAGGGTCATCGGCTGGGACGAGCTCATTGCGTCTCACCCCCCCGAGGGTGTACGATGGAGCAGCGGCTGGTTGCCAGGGATTTCTGCTCCAGCTTGAGCTTTACCTGGCTACCGTGCGTCCGACTCCCTCGGGGGAGGAGAGTGTAAGCCTCCTTGTCTCCTGTTTGTCGGGGAGGGCCCTGGACTGGGCCAACGCAGTCTGGAACAGCCCAGACTCGGCTCGGGACCATTACGCAGAGTTCACCCGCCGGTTTCGGGCTGTGTTCGACCACCCACCAGAGGGCCGAGCGGCGGGTGAGCGTCTGTTCCACCTTAGACAGGAGACGAGGAGCGCCCAGGAGTTCGCTTTAGAGTTCCGGACCTTAGCTGCTGGTGCCGGGTGGAATGACAGGGCCTTAATAGACCATTACCGTTGTAGCCTCCGGGAGGACGTCCGTCGAGAGCTAGCTTGTCGGGACACCACACTATCTCTCGATGAACTGATCGACATGTCGATCCGACTGGATAACTTGCTAGCTGCCCGCGGGCGTTCAGAGGGGGTCCTGTCCATTCCACCTCCCAGCCCTCCCGCTCCAACTCCGATGGAGTTGGGAGGAGCTGCATCTAGGGGGACCGGAGGAGGTGGCTCTTCTTGCACCTACTGTGGCCGGAGAGGACACACTTCGGACCGGTGCTGGAGGAGTCCATCTGGGAGTCGGGATGGCAGGCGGAATACTCCTCGGCCACCCCAGGTGAGTAGGCACAAGACTCACCCAGAGCTCCCTGTTGGTCACATGTTTTTGGTTATTTTTTTCCCTGCGTTTTTTCCCTCTCTTCAGCATAAGGCGCTAGTCGACTCAGGCGCAGCTGGGAGTTTTATGGATCGCGGACTCGCCCGTAGGTTGGGTATTCCGCTGGTGCAGATAGACCCACCTTTTCCCGTGCACTCCCTAGATAGCCGACCGTTAGGGACAGGGCTGGTCAGGGAGGCCACGATTCCGCTGGACATGGTAACCCAGGGGGATCATAGGGAGCAGATCAGTTTTTACCTTATTGATTCACCTGGGTTTCCAGTAGTGTTGGGGGTTCCCTGGCTAGCCATTCACAACCCCCTCATTTCCTGGCGACAGGGAGCTCTTCAGGGGTGGTCAGATGAGTGTTCAGGTAGGTGTGTGGGAGTTTCCATCGGTGCCACATCGGTGGAGAGTCCAGACCAGGTTTCCACTGTGCGCATTCCCCCAGAATATGCCGATTTGGCTATCGCTTTTAGTAAGAAGGAAGCGACTAAATTACCACCTCATCGACGGTGGGATTGCGTGATAAACCTCCAGGAGAACGCTGCACTTCCCAGGAGTCACGTGTACCCATTGTCACAGGAGGAGACGTTGGCTATGGAGACATATGTCACGGAAGCTCTGGGACAAGGGTTCATTCGGCCCTCCATGTCACCCGCCTCCTCGAGTTTCTTTTTTGTGAGAAAAAAGGAGGGAGGACTGCGTCCGTGCATTGATTATCGAGGTCTAAATTCAATCACAGTGGGATTTAGTTATCCACTACCTCTCATCGCTACGGCGATGGAATCATTCCACGGAGCGCGTTTTTTCACAAAACTGGACCTCAGGAGCGCGTATAATCTGGTGCGTATTCGGGGAGGAGACGAGTGGAAAACAGCGTTTAGTACCACATCAGGCCACTATGAGTACCTCGTCATGCCGTATGGGTTAAAGAATGCTCCAGCCGTTTTCCAATCCTTTGTAGATGAGATTCTCAGGGACTTGCAGGGGCAGGGTGTGGTAGTATATATTGATGACATCTTGATCTATTCTGCCACACGCGCCGCGCATGTCTCCCTGGTGCGCAGGGTGCTTAGGCGACTGCTGGAGCATGACCTGTACGTCAAGGCTGAGAAATGTGTGTTCTCCAAACCAGCCGTTTCCTTCCTGGGTTATCGCATTTCCACCTCGGGGGTGATGATGGAGTGTGACCGCGTTAACGCCGTGCGTAATTGGCCGACTCCAACCACGGTAAAGGAGGTGCAGCGGTTTTTAGGGTTTGCCAATTACTACCGGAGGTTTATCCGGGGTTTTGGCCAAGTGGCGGCACCCATTACCTCACTGCTGAAGGGGGGGCCGGTGCGTCTACGGTGGTCGGCCGAGGCAGATGGAGCCTTCAACCAGTTGAAGGCAAGGTTTACTGAGGCTCCCGTGTTGGCGCATCCGGACCCTTCGTTAGCGTTCATAGTGGAGGTGGATGCGTCCGAGGCTGGGGTTGGAGCCGTGCTATCACAGCGCTCGGGCACGCCACCGAAGCTCCGTCCCTGTGCTTTCTTTTCTAAGAAGCTGGAGCCGGCGGAGCGGAACTATGATGTGGGGGACCGGGAGTTACTAGCTATGGTAAAAGCCCTGAAGGTGTGGAGACACTGGCTTGAGGGGGAAAAATACCCTTTTCTCATCTGGACTGACCACCGCAATCTGGAGTATATCCGAGAGGCGAAGAGACTGAATCCGCGTCAAGCTAGGTGGGCCATGTTCTTTACTCGTTTTAGATTTACGATCTCTTACCGACCAGGTTCCCTCAACACTAAGGCCGACGCGCTGTCTCGTCTCTATGACACGGATGACCGGCCCATCGATCCGACTCCCATCCTTCCAGCCTCGTGTCTGGTGGCCCCGGTGGTATGGGAGGTGGACGCGGACATCGAGCGGGCGTTAAGGGTAGAACCTGTGCCATCCCAGTGTCCTACTGGCCTTAGGTACGTACCGCTTGGTGTTCGTGATCGTTTGATTCGGTGGGCTCATACACTACCTTCTTCGGGTCATCCGGGGATTGAGAGGACAGTGCGGGGTCTTAGGAGGAAATACTGGTGGCCCACCTTGGCTAAGGACGTGAGACTCTATGTCTCTTCCTGCTCGGTATGCGCACAGAGTAAGGCTCCTAGGCACCTGCCGAGAAGGAAGTTACAACCCCTCCCGGTTCCACAACGGCCATGGTCTCATTTATCGGTAGATTTCCTGACTGATCTTCCCCCGTCTCAGGGGAACACTACCGTTTTGGTCGTTGTGGATCGGTTTTCTAAGTCCTGTCGTCTCCTTCCATTGCCTGGTCTCCCTACGGCCCTACAGACTGCGGAGGCTCTATTTACCCACGTCTTCCGGCACTACGGGGTGCCGGAGGACATCGTATCTGATCGAGGTCCCCAGTTCACGTCCCGGGTATGGAGGGCGTTTATGGAGCGTCTGGGGGTCTCGGTCAGCCTTACCTCTGGGTATCACCCCGAAAGTAATGGGCAGGTGGAAAGAGTGAACCAGGAGGTGGGTAGGTTTCTGAGGTCGTATTGCCAGGACCGGCCTGGAGAATGGGCAAGGTACGTCCCGTGGGCAGAGTTGGCCCAGAACTCACTCCGCCACTCCTCAACAAACATGTCGCCATTTGAATGCGTATTGGGGTACCAGCCGGTCCTGGCTCCGTGGCATCAGAGCCAGACCGAAGCTCCTGCGGTGGAGGAGTGGGTACAGCGCTCTAGAGAGACCTGGCGGGCAGTCCAGGCCTCTCTCAGGCAGGCCAGTGAGCGGCAGAAGAGGAGCGCTGACCGCCACCGCAGTGAGGCCCCTGTGTTCGCACCAGGGGATAGGGTCTGGCTCTCGACCCGAAACCTGCCCCTCCGCCTGCCCTGCCGGAAGCTGGGGCCGCAGTGTGTGGGGCCATTTAAAGTCCTGAGGAGGATAAACGAGGTGTGTTATAGATTACAACTCCCTTCTTACTATCGTATTAACCCCTCGTTTCATGTGTCTCTCCTCAGGCCGGTGGTAGCTGGTCCCCTTCAGGATGGTGAGGTACCGGAGGTCCCTCCACCCCCTCTGGATATCGAGGGGTCCCCGGCGTACGCTGTACGAGCTATTCTGGACTCGAGACGCCGGGTGAGGGGCCTGCAGTACCTCGTTGACTGGGAGGGGTACGGTCCGGAGGAGAGGTGCTGGGTACCGGGGAGAGACATTTTAGATCCTTCCCTCTTGGCTGATTTCCACCGTCGCCACCCGGATTGTCCTGCGCCTCGCCCTCCGGGTCGTCCTCGAGGCCGGGGTCGGCGCGCTGCGGGAGCCGCGCGTCAGAGGGGGGTTACTGTCACGAATCCCGCCGAGGATGGTGCCTCTTCCTGTTCGGGCGGCGCTCGGCGGTCGTCGTCACCGGCCTACTAGCTGCCATCGATTCTTTTCTTTTTGTTTCTGTTAGTTTGGGCTGATTGGGTGCACCTGTTTTGAGTTTAGTTTGGTGGGTAGGCTATTTAGGGGTAGGTAGCCCGCTGGCTGTTGTGCGGGCTTGTTTTCTGTTATGTTGGTGTTGGATTGTGAAGTGGATGTTGTTATTTTCTCGGGACAGTAAAGTCCGGTGTTTTGGACTCATTCTTTTCATGCGCCCGTGTGTTTTAGGGCATGATCGTTTTCCCTGTATATTGGAAAATAAATCCACGTTCCTTAAACCTGCTCTCTGCGCTTGACTCCATCCACCCAGTTCTCCTAGTAGCTCTGACAACAGTCTGCAAAAACACTACAGTAAATACTACAGTATAGTTCAATCCACAAAACACTACATTAATTACTATAATATATACTAAAGTATTCTTTTAATACAGTTTTTATATTATAGTTAACTGTAAATAGTACATTATACCACAGTAAAATACTATAGTGTTCACTGTATCGGTTTTGTGGACTTTAGTCTGAGTTGATCCTCTGCAATATCTGCCTTCATTGTTCATCCTCCTGTTGATTTCAACTGATCTCTTTTAATCTAATTTCCTCAAATATTCATAATTCTCCTCTGATAGATCGAAGGGACGCAGTACCTGGGGCTCGCAATTCTGGGAAGCGACCAGAGTATTATCGTTGTTTCATGACGGAGTGCCCGGGTTCGAAAATGTGTCTATTGCCAGTTAGATAATGGGCTATTTTAGTCCGGGCCATGAATCTTTCATGTCGTTAAGTTGTGTGATGGGGGTTTCTGTGGACAGGCTGGCTCCCGGGGTAGGGGTGAGGGTGGAGAGGGAGGGGAAGCATGGGTGCTCAGGCACCGACATGGTGTACATGATTGAAGCCCTACCTGTGATATTTCAGAATAGAGACATATAGTGCTGACACCACTGATGAGTACATACTACAGTATACGACCAGACAGTATAGGCTGGAACTATAATCAGTCTTTTAATAGACATGCTGACTGCAGGAAGGGCAGTACTGAGGCTATTGTTATACCTACTCCTCCAGTATCATTAATGTAGGAGACCATATTTGTCTTTCTCACAGGAGGTAGTACAGAGATGTGTGGTTTTAATGAGTGCTCCCTACCATTCAACTAGCACATTTCTGTCTTGATCACATGCCTTAGGCTCTGAATCCCATTTGCCAACATAGTATGCACACACACACTGTTAGTGGGCTCACACATCACTGTTTATGGATTTGGATATGTGACATTTTGTTGCTCTTTAAGAAGCGAGGGATGGGTGGGTGTGAGAGATGGAAAGAGACAGGGGGAGACGGCCTGAGAGGAGTCAGGAAGCATCTTGAGGAGAGGAGAGACATTTATCCATATGTCAGTGATAAGAGGCATCCTGTCAGAGCAGAGCGGCCCGCCCGTACACCCTGACACATAAACATCCAACGTCAACTGTGTGCCCGACAGTTCACGTGCAGCGATCAATGCCAGCCCCTGAGTGGTAGAATAATCATTGATAATAAGCATGGCCTCCTCCTCTTTCATATTCCTTCTTGTATCTGTCAGGAGCTGATTTGCAGGCTGTGTTGGCTGTGTTGTAAGAGGCCTGTGTGGCTGAGAAGAGGAAACAGACAGACAGGCAGACATCAGGGTAAATAGCTGCTTATTACTGATCCCCAGCCTCCACTCACCTGTTTGCAATGCCATGTGGAAGCCGTAATGTGACTGCAGTGAATGCATATATAGTCCTAAATAGACAAACACATACAGTAACAACAACCTGCTAGCAAAGACACAAACAAACACAATTGAACTTCCTGTCCTTAAATATTCAGGCTGTCCTGATTCCCTAATAAAGGTACTCAGGAAATATACAATATACCATACCATAGTTCCTTTTAGGTGGATTTATATATAGACATACAAAGAGGGATATAAAGACAGCGTGACCATAAGGAAGATGAAACCAGTTCAAGATGAAGGAAGGACAAAGCTAAAATTAAGACAGAGAGAAAATCCTAGATTTCCATTTAAGCTTAGAGTTGAAACCAGACCATCCAGTCTTTGATGTTGGCGCCTCACAAAGGTACTGAGCCAAATCTTCCAATGTCCTTTAATAGCTTGTGTGTCATTCCAGAAAGTTGTTCCCTCAGTTCTGCTCAGATTCACACCCCCTTATCTAGGGTTGTGCCCCAATAACATATCCTTTCTCCTGAAGTGTGCATCACTACTTCTTACAAATCTTAAGCAATTGGATTGGAGGAGGTATGGGCTAGTGGGAATTTCAAAGTTTCCACTATATTTCTTATACCAGTAATGTCCTTTCAAATCAGTAAAGGGAAGTGAAAACGTGCACACTTTGGGAGGAAGGAGAGATAATTGGGACATTACCTAGGACTGGGTATGTGAAAGCAATATGGCGGAAAATAGGTGGTGTCTTTGTCTTCACCAGGGCTGAGGATATAGATGGAGAGCATCCATTGGCTGAGGATATAGATTGAGAGCATCCATTGGCTGTGTAGAAATGGAGATTGAGCACCTGGATGTAAGGAGATGTAAAGGGAAAGCCATTGTGTTCACAAAAAAACAGCAATATGTTTTGCAGCAGCCTACAGCCTATTAGAAAGCCTTTAACATCTCACCAGACACCTGGGGGATTCACGGGGCCCCTAGGAGCCATAAACCATTGGTTAATATCCTTCTACCTGAGCCGCGGACACAGAGGAGAGAGGAGATAATGATGCACTATTTCTGCCACTTAGCCAATGTTTTAATACAGAGATAAAGATGGATAGGGAACAAATAGTCAGCATCTTTGTTTTAAGTAGCTATATGATTCTAGGCTGTCATCATTAATCCAGACAGTAGCGGGAGGGAGAATTTAGTACCTGGGATAGTACCAAACTTCTCCCTCTTTCTGGTCCTAGGTGTATGGGCTCAAGCAAGGTGAGGCCAGACAATAGCATGAAAAAAACTCATGACTTTCACAGCTCTCCAAATAATAACTTCACACCAACAATCTTACGACAACCTCATACAGTAATGGTGCTTCTCAGTCAATTAGTTAGTTGACTATAGCAGTGTTTCCCAGCTGATTCAAATAATCAAAGCATAATGATGAGTTGATGATTTGAATCAGCTGTGTAGTGCTAGGGCAAAAAACAAAATGTGCACCTCTTGGGGTCCCCAGGTCCGAGTTCGGGAAACACTGGACTGTAGGACCCTTCCTAGCTAGCACATAATGTTCTAAGAACCATATGTTTCTTAGAGCTTGTTGAGAGCGTTGTCATATGGTTATTTTGCATACAACCTTCCCACAACTTTCTGGGAATGTTGCATGATAGTTGCTTGGCTTTTGAACATTCTCAGCACATTTAAGAAACTTAACAACATTTTTTCTTGGCATTTCATTACTTTAACAGAATGTTTCCTAAAAGTTCAAACATGGTTACACTTAATTCCAATTTTGGTAATGTTCTAGGAACGTTCTCCAACTGGTTTGGTATTGGGAATGTTCTCAAATAGTTAATAGAATGTTAAGAAACAACATTCTTCTGTGGGAATTTCAGTGCATCAGCGTAACATTTCCTACAGGTTTCCTCATGGTTCTATTTAAAGTCATGTTCTCAAATTGTTCCAAGAATGTTAAAAAACAATGTTCTTCTGTGGGAATTTCAGTACTTCAGCATAATGTTTCTTATGTTTATTTATGGTTCTATTTAAAGTCATGTTCTCATTGTTCAGAGAACGTTAAGAAAACTTTCCATAAAAACCCAAAGTAAGCTATTGTAATGTTCAGGGAACGTTCTAAGAATGTTATTGAAAAACATACATTCCATTCTCAGAACGTGAAAACTTTCCATAAAAACCACAAGAAAACATTATTAAAGTTAAGAGAACATTCTAAGAATGTTATTTAAAAACATATACATTCTATTCTCAGCATCAACAAAACTCTCTTTATCCTCTATCTTGTTAATTGTGTTCAGGTGTGCTGGCCGCACCCACTAATTGGCCACACCTGATGTAATGAGTGCTTGTTTCCTTTGAAAAGGCATCTGTTTGATATGCATAAAAATACATGGCATGCTTGCTCCATCCAGAACAGAAGATGAAAGGCTGGAATCTTACTGATGCATGTCAGAATAAAAAATAAATGTGTTTGCATAATTAATTCCTATGGAAATAAATGTTCATGTGTCCTATATATGCTTCGAGTTCAAAAAAGTTAACCCAACATAAGATAGCTGTGTTATTAATTTCAGGATTTGAAATATATACCCAAATCTAACTGCCTGTAGCTCAGGACCTGAAGCAAGGATATGCATATTCTTAACACAATTTGAAAATAAAACTTTGAAGTTTGTGGAAATGTGAAATTACTGTAGGAGAATATCTATTTTTGTTTTGTTCCATCATCTTTGAAATAAGTGCAAGAGAAAGGCTATACATTAACCTCTAACACCTCCCAAACCCGGATCCGGGAGCACCCCCCACCACCCCCCACTGACTAGCATAGCTAGCATAGCGTCACAAGTAAATAGTAGCATCTAAATATCATTAAATCACAAGTCCAAGACACCAAATGAAAGATACAGATCTTGTGAATAAAGCCATCATTTCTGATTTTTAAAATGTTTTACAGGGAAGACAAAATATGTAAATCTATTAGCTAACCACGTTAGCAAAAGACACCACTTTTCTTACTCCATCAGTTTTTTACTCCATCAGTAGCTATCACAAATTCGTCCAAATAAAGATATAAATAGCCACTAACCAAGAAACAACCTCATCAGATGACAGTCTGATAACATATTTATTGTATAGCATAGGTTTTGTTAGAAAAATGTGCATATTTCAGGTATAAATCATAGTTTACAATTGCACCCACCATCACAACTCGACTAGAATAAATACAGAGAGCAACGTGTATTACCTAATTACTAATCATAAAACATTTCTTAAAAATACACAGCGTACAGTAATTGAAAGACACAGATCCTGTGAATCCAGACAATATTTCAGATTTTCTAAGTGTTTTACAGCGAAAACACAATAAATCGTTATATTAGCATACCACATGTGCAAACATTACCCCAGCATTGATTCAAGGCAAAAAGAGCGATAGCGTTATCATCACCAAAATATATACATTTTTTCACTAACCTTCTCAGAATTCTTCCGATGACACTCCTGTAACATCATATTACACAATCCATATAGAGTTTGATCGAAAATGTGCATATTTAGCGGCACAAATCGTGCTTACACAATGGAAATACTGTCCAACTACTCAAGCAATCTGCCCGGCGCCATCTTGGAAAGACACCTATTTTTATCGAAAACTATTCATAAACTTGACTAAAAAAATACAAGTTGGACAGCAATTGAAAGACAAATTAGTTCTTAATGCAATCGCTGAATTACATTTTTAAAATTATCCTTACTGTGCAATACAGGGTGCGCCAAAGCGAAGCTACCCAAAAAAAAATGGCGACATATGCGTTTAACATTTTTCAACAGAACAACGATTTATCATCATAAATAGTTCTTACTATTAGCTGAGCTTCCATCAGAATCTTGGGCAATGTATCCTCTCTCCGGTCTAATCGTCTTTTGGTCGAAAGATGTCCTCTTGTCCTGTCGAAATGGCCACTAACGTTCGGCATGTACTGGAAAAGTGTCCAACTATTGGAAGTGCGTCACAAAGAAATGCCAGAAAATCGCACTAAACGGATATAAATTGCTATAAAACGGTTTAAATTAACTACCTTATGATGTCTTTAACACCTATAACGAATAAAAATATGACCGGGGATATAGAAGTGGCTAAACCAAAGCTTGGAAGGAGGCCAGTCCGACGTCCATCGTGCGTCAAGCGCAGGGAAGAAAAGAAAGCTACTTCCGCCCTCTGGTCTTTTATAAAGTCCCAGATTGCGCAATAGACTCCATTCAAATTGTCACCACTTACTGACATCTAGAGGAAGGCGTAGGCAGTGTTTGTAGCCCCATAGCATTCACAGGGACCTAAAAACTGACCTGGGAACAGAGGCCAAGATTTCTGAAATCTCACTCCCTGGCAGGAAAAGTGCTGTAGAATGAGTTCTGTTTCACTCAGAGACATAATTCCAACGGTTTTAGAAACTAGAGCGTGTTTTCTATCCAATAATAATAATAATATGCATATTGTACGAGCAAGAATTGAGTACTAGGCAGTTTAATTTGGAGACCAATATTTCCAAGATCGAAATAGCACCCCCCATAGGCTCAAGAAGTTATTAAGATAGGAGCCTAGGTGTAATTTAGATTTTGTCCACCAGATGGCAGCAGTGTGTGTGCAAAATTTCTGACTGATCCAGTGAAGAATTACCTCACTACACAATATTTTGCATCAAGTCTGCCAGGAGTTTGCCCAAATGTGCCGAATTGGTCAATTTATACATTTTCAAGTACATAACTATAGAGAACATACAAAAATGGTATGGTAATAACAAATTTAAGTTCCAAGGAACCAAATGTGCTAGCTGGATTGTGAGTCAGGAATAAAGTAATAATACTTTGGGATGCATGCTGATTATAGCGCTATGTGTAATGACTTTGACATAACTATACTGAACAAAAATATAAATGCAACATATAAAGTGTTGGTCTCATGTTTCATGAGCTGAAATAAAAGGTCCCAGAAATTTTCCATACACACAAAAATATTATTTCTCTCAAATTTTGTGCACACATTTGTTTACATCTCTGTTAGTGAGCATTTCTCCTTCACCAAGATAATCCATCCACCTGACAGGTGGAGCATGTCAAGAAGCTGATTAAACAGCATTACACAGGTGTACTTTGTGCTGGGGACAAAAAAAAGGCCAATCTAAAATGTGCAATTTTGTCGCACAACACGACGCCACAGATGTCTCAAGTTTTTAGGAAGTTCAATTGTCATGCTGACTGCAGAAATATCTACCAGAGCTGGTGCCAGATAATTGATTGTTCATTGTTCACTACCATAAGCTGCATCCAATGTTATTTTTGAGAATTTGGCAGTACATTCAACCGGCCTCATAACCGCAGACCATGTGTATAGCGACGTGTGGGCGAGCGGTTTGCTGATGTCAACATTGTGAACAGTGTGCCCCATGGTTGCGGTGGGGTTATGGTATGGGCAAGTTTCGGACAACAAGCACAATTGCATTTTATCGATGGCAATTTGAATGCACAGAGATACCGTGACAAGATCCTGAGGCCCATTGTCGTGCCATTCATCCGCCGCCATCACCTCATGTTTCGGCATGATAACCCACGGCCCCATGTCGCAAAGATCTATACACAGTTCCTGGAAGCTGAAAATGTCCCAGTTCTTGCATGGCCTGCATACTCACCAGACATGTCACCCATTGAGCATATTTGGGATGCTCTGGATCGACATGTACAACAGCGTGTTCCAGCTCCCGCTAACATCCAGAACTTCGCACAGCCATTGAAGAGGATTGGGACAACATTCCACAGGCCACAATCAACAGCCTGATCAACTCTATGCAAAGCAGATGTGTCGTGTTGCATGAGGCAAATAGTGGTCACACCAGATACTGACTGGTTTTCTGATCAACGCCCCTACCTTTAGTATTAAGCTATCTGTGACAAACAGATACATATCTGTATTCCCAGTCATGTGAAATCCATAGATTAGGGCCTAATGAATTTATTTTAACTGACTGATTTCCTTACATGAACCGTAACTCAGTAAAATCTTTGAAATTGTTGCATGGAGCGTTTATATAATTTGGAGCGTTCAGTATAATTTAAAATGGTTAACCCTTTAGACCCCAATATAATTCTAGAATGCTACTGTAGATTACTGAGAATTTTCAAGATGAAGCTCATTTTCTTACACATTTCAAACAAACTGACATAGCTCAAAACAAAGAACAAATGACAATTACAAGTTAACTTACTTTTAAAGAGCACAACCTCTTCTTTAATATGACACCACATTCATGTAAATAGGAATAATGCAAATTTTGTCTTCCATCAAAAAATGATTAACACTCAAAACAACAAAAAACCCTAGAGTATTTAAATTGTAGTAAATTTGACTTAAATTACTCTCTCAAAATGTACCAAGTATAATATATTATACTTAGAAATATTTTTGACATATAAATACATATTTTCTGTTTTTCAAAATGTGGCAAGAATGTAAGGTTCTGTATTTATTTTCTTAGTCAACCTTGTGTTCTGTTTTGTTGTGTTTTTGAACGTAGCCCTGTGTCTTTGTTTTCTTGAACATAGCCATGTCTATTTTTGTTAATTGTTTTCACCTGTGTTAGTTACTCACCTGGTCTCGTCAGCTCCTTATTTAGTTCAGTTCATTCTGTTTGTGCCTTTGTGAGGTATTGTTTGTTTTGACTCTACTAAGCCTTTTCCTAGCTCGTTTGTGAGAACCAGTTATAGCCTTCAGTCCTAGTTTTGATTCACCTGCCTGTTTGCCTACCTGTGTATGACCATTGTGTCACGTTCCTGACCTGTTTTCTGTTGTTTGGTATGTGTTTAATTGGTCAGGGCGTGAGTTTTGGGTGGGTAGTCTATGTTATGTGTTTTCTATGTTGGGTTAATGGGTTGCCTGGTATGGCTCTCAATTAGAGGCAGGTGTTTGGCGTTTCCTCGTCATATTAAGGTAGGTTGTTTCACATTGTTTGTTGTGGGTGGTTGTCTTCCGTGTCTGTATGTATGTTCGTACCACACGGGACTGTAGCGTTTTGGTTTGTAGTCTATACCTGTTCGTACGTTCTTCGTGTTATTTGTAAGTTCTCTAGTTCAGGTCTGTCTTCGTTCGTTTTGTTATTTTGTAATTATTCCAAGTGTTTCGTGTTCGTATTCGTCGGTTAATAAATTCATTATGTTTTCTAAACCCGCTGCATGTTGGTCTGATCTCTACTCCTCCTCTTCGTCCGAAGAGGAGGAGAACAGCCGTTACACATTGCCTGCCTGTGACCACGATTCCTGTCTTCTGTGAAGGCAAAATAAACACCTGCTGTGCTCGATGTGTGAATCTACACCTTTTCTCCCTGAGTATTCATTACAAAGAGAACAATATTCAGAAAGTATTTCAAAACCCACACAAAGTAGGCTATGTGATTGACAACGATTCTTACTAAATTCCCAATCTGGCCCTCATACCATCACGGTCACTTAATCATCTCCAGCTTACAATTGGCTCATTCATCCTCCTTCTCTCCCTTGTAACTATTCCCCAGGTTGTTGCTGTAAATGAGAATGTGTTCTCAGTCAACTTACCTGGGGGAATAAGGATTAAATAAATAAAAATACAATTCTGTAACAATGTAAAAATGCAAACAACTATTCAGAGACTATTTCAAAATGTAGATAACCTCTCAATTAGATTTAGTACAGACCAGGCCTGACACAACACATAGAAATAGTAGTCTACTTTGACAATTCAGTGAATGCAACTAATATTAGATAGAGACAGATGAAGAGAGAAGACACAACAACTGTTCAGAGACAATAAAAGACTTGTAGGACTAATTCATGTTTCACACTGTCACTTTAGTGTTTGCATTTATCCTACAACATGTCATGGAACATCTGGAAGCCCTGCCCCATCATGCAAAGTGGCACAGAACACGTAGAGCACCCAAATGAGGTTTCTACACATCGCCCCCTCTTTCCCCTGCATCCACTCAGGATGCACACCACACACCTTCTCTTGCGCCCTTCAAACTTCACCTGCTTTTAAATTAGTTACAATTCAATCCAGAAGACCTGGTGCCACACTCCTGGCTCCCCTCTTCCTGCCGCTGTAGCCATATCACAAAGTGAATGCACAAGCTGCATTTTGAATGCCTTCAGGGACCAGCACCTGTGGTTTCTGTGAAGAGGCCTTTGCAGGTTCACTCACACAATGTACACATTTATGATGGCAATGTTGAGCATCCCACATAACACATACTTCCACCATTTTCTGCCTATGCGTCCAACATTGTAATAGCTCCCCAGTTGGTCAAGATGGTCAACCCCGCCCATGTTCTTGTTGTAATCCATAACAAGCTCTGGAACAGATATACATTCCTACCACTTTTAAAAACAACTCCAAAACCACATACCACTGTCAATTTAGGCCCAGGCTGTGTGGTACAAGGGTGAATGGTGGGACTTGGGGCAGACACACTCCATGGAAACGTAGGCTCCCCTCTCGGGTATGCTCTCCCTTCCTCCTCTCCCTCTGCTTCCTTCTCTCCCGAGTGGTGCAGCAGTCTAAGGCACTGTATCTCAGTGCTAGAGGAATCACTACAGTCCCTGGTTCGATTCCAGGCTGTATCCCAACCAGCCGTGATTGGGAGTCCAAGAGGGCGGCGCACAATTGGCCCAGCGTCGTCTGGGTTAGGTTTTGGCCGGGGTAGGCCATCATTGTAAATAAGAATTTGTTCTCCCTCCTCCTCTTCCTCTCCCTCTTCCTCTCCATGTTCCTCTACCTCCAATCTCCTCTCGCTCCACTCCTCCCTCCTTGTTCCACATCTCTATCCTCCAATCATCTCTAACTCCTCTTCCTCAATGCCTTCTGCTGCTGAGCCCTGAATCTCCACATCACTTCCCTTACTTTCACTGACCTAGAGGAACAGAGTAATAGAGGGAGAGGAGAGGAGCAACACATAGGATACAGTTGTGGTCAGGAAAATAATCTATTTTTTCTTTTATTTTCTACTCTCTCTCTCTCTCTCTCTCTCTCTCTCTCTCTCTCTCTCTGTCCTCCAATCAACTCTTGTTTTCTCTTGTTTTCTTTCCTGACAGACTAACTACAGAGTTTGCCAATGTTAGCTGATTAGTTATGAAGTTGGGACAGTTTCCAAATGAATCGCATCGGTAGAAACAGGATAAAAAAAGCTACTTGTTAGCTGGCTATGTAAACAAATATCCAACTCCTCATATGAGCTTCACTGTGCAGGCATCTACTACAGTAACACGACAGCTAAGCTGTGATATAATAGGAGAATTAGGCAATGTATAGCCTATGAATATCTGCACCTAGCAAACATGACAAACCATAATGTAAGCGCAACAGATAAAATCAAATGACTTTAGCCTTCCTTTCGTTGGCTAGTTAGCTGGTGGTCTGTATGGCTAGCTAGTCAAAGTGAGAGCTGAGGTTGACGCTTCGTGAGCGCAGCCCTAATTTACTGTTACACACAACCTTTCTTTCCTGACAGACTAACTAGTTAGCTAGCTATAGCAAGCATCTTGGGCCGTTTCCATATTAATTACAGTGCTATAAACAAGACAAGACAAAACTAGTTAGCTGACTATATACAGCTAAACACTACAACTATTTCCATGAGGCAGAGATGAATCATTTCAGTTCCACCGCTGATGTGCTCGCCTGTACCAACCAAGTTCTAATGACATGATTTGCTAATCTGAGAGCTATTCCCCAGCATCAAACATCGACACCACTAAACATATATCTGCTGTTTACTTATTTAATTCACCTCGACATTATCGCTTTTCAATATGCAAGGACATGTCCAAATCCGTATCATTAACCAACATAGATACAGCCTCTTTCACAATGAAAAGTCACGTCTGCGCTGTCATTTTGAGTAACGAAGTAAATTAAAATGAAAAGTCAAATGACAGCATACCCTATTTTTGGTTTAAACCAATACGACAACATGTTGTTAGCAAGTTCATTTTGCGATATTGACACAGATATTATTCTTAGAAAAACAAGGCCGTTCGCGGCCGCTATAGTAATTTAAGGAAAGGAGGTCAACGCCCGTTATTGGTTCTAAAGGGTTAAATAGAGAGAAATGACTTGACTTCAAACCCACGTCTCAAACCGCTCTAAAGGTAATTACAAATAGCCCTAAAATCTAATGACTTGAGAAACAGAGAGAACAGAAACAGATAGTACAGACACAGAAAACGTTTTACGTGAATGTAATCTATTTAAAACCCTGTGCTGTATTGTCCTACTGGTCGGCTGGAGCTGTAGCTCTCTGGTCTGGCATCAGGACAAGCTAATCATGTCTGAGTGCAGCGAACGGAGCAGGGCATCGCATGATTAAGATTCATGAGGTTGGAACAGCGGGAGCAAATTATCAGAGCAAATCTTGGAGGGTTCAAAAAACCATACATCCCTGAGTGTCTGGAGAGGGAGAATAAAACCTATTCTTTCTCTTCTTTATTCCTCTCATCAAGGATGTCTTACAGGATGAGACCCTGAATTTCTGACTGTAGCTTTAAAGTACTGACGTAACATCTGTCCTTGCTCAAGAAGATGGTTTGTAAAATGATGCAATCCTAGAAGCTGGCAATGGAGTTATATGATTTGTACAGGACACGCCATATCCCTCTTTGGAGGTTGCGTTGGATTTGTATTATAAGGCATATTATAGACAGAGCTTTGATAAAATCAACGTAAGTAAAGGTATTGTGTTTGGAAAAGTATTGTGTGGTTGGATCTGGGGTCCCTAAAAGGCAGACAAATAGGTACTTCAGTGGAACATATTATTGCATGTTTAATAATGGGCACTTGTTGTAGTGGGTCATTGTTCGGTGGATAAAATAGTCCAGTTTTCCCCATTAGTCCTTGTCAGTTGTCTGCAATCTCAAACAATGGAGGATCCTTGCCCTATGTGTATCACTTGAGAAAATACCTTTATTGCGACTCTTGTGCTCTCAAGTATAGTACATTAAAAGAAGGGCTCTTTACTTTAGAGGCATATGTACTGGAGAGAAGCCTTTCCAATATAGAAGTGAAGCATTTCACTTCAACAGCACTTCAAACCACGTCCTCACAGCCTTTCCTTCTGCAAAACACTATTAACATTCTAGCCGACGTTGACCAAAAAAGTGATAACTGCTCTCCTAAAAATTGAAATTCCCATCAGCACACATTCTCCAGGGTATTTATCAGCTTGTCCATGTCCTATTTACAGAGAGGGGCGTGCTATCTGAGTCAACCATTGTGAAAAATTGACCCCATCTTCTGGGTTAAGCTTGTCCATCAATCTTTGTACAATAGTGCCCCAATAAAGGAACACAAGGTAGAGGTTTAGATTTATGTACCAAATGTTTAAGAGGAAATATTGAACCACTAACATAATGTAGGTCTCATAACCATTGGTCATTCTGTACAGTAGACAAAACACAACAGTACTGCTATTTTGAAAAAGTAAAACATTCTCACACCATATTCACTGATAATTAGGAGATTTTATTTATCAAAAAGACACAATGAAAGTAAATGTGAAAGTAAATGGCTGAGGAGTAATATACGGTGCCACAAATTCCTTTCTGAACATCAACGTTCTCATAAAATATGATTCCCATTGTGAATAACCATATTCTGCGACGCTGAGAACTTTTACAAGCAGTGAAGGAATATATTACAGCAATAAAGCACAACTTAGTTAGGTATCACAGGTATCATTTATCTTCTCATCGCCCACACCACAATTCAAGAAACTTTAAGCTTTACATAAAATAACTATTTTCTCAGGGATATGAGAAGCTAACTTACATCACCTTACATGTATGCATAGATTTGAATCGTGATGCCAGACCTTGAGGATAGGTTCCAGTAGAGGCTGCTGAGGGGAGGACGGCTCATAATAATGGCTGGAACGGATTAAGGAATGGCATCAAACACATGAAAACCATGTTTTTGTTGTCTTTGATACCAATCCTCGATTCCCGCTCCAGCCATTGCCACGAGTCCTTCCTCCCCAGTTAAAGTGCCACCAACATCCTGTGATAGGTTCACAAACAATTTGGTGCTTTTGGTTCATTTTGTTCCTTTTCTCTGCAAGGTACAAATTTAAAAAATAAAAATAAAAAGCTTGGTACAATGATTCAGCAAGACTAACAGAAAATAACAATAATAAAACACTTCAGATTTGTGTATGCATGCGATGAGTTAAGAGCTAGAGCCCACTGATGCCGGGGGATTGTGAGGGAAGAGTGATAATAAAGGATGCGTGACGTTGGAAGCAGAAAAGGCTCGGAGCTGACACTGAAGCTGCACACTGAAGAGTCTTACCCATCTTTTCAGAGAATTCAGTAATAGCACACACATACAGCCCAGAGGAGAAATCAGAGAGATGATAATCACCCCTCTGAGAGATTAATTAAGCCTATTACTATCTCTAAATAAGCCTTCCTGGAAAATATGTAACAGGATGAGACATTTGGAGGGAATGGAGGGAAAGTGGTTGACTCTACTGCCAATTGATTGGCCAGAGGGTGACTGCTTCAGGCGATCAACAAACCTGTAATTTATGTCACATGTTCCACTCTTTACACTCAGATCATGGCAGATAAAGATGTTTGTGTGCAAGTGTGCCTGTGTTTGCATGAGCGAGAGAGAGGGAGAGGATAGCAAGAGTAAAATGATAGTACAATAGGACTATGAAAAAAGCTGTGAATCATATTTTAAAGTACTGTTGGTTTTTATCATACCATTTGATACATTTTTGTCTAATGATCATTTATATATTCATAAGTACTACACATCATTTTAATATCATACTTCATAGATACAGTAGCATCAGATAAATATGATCCAGTGCTTAAAAAACAAAAACAAGTAAACAAACACAGAGGAAAACAGGGTAAAGTAAGTGGATACATCAAAATCTCTGGGTGACACCACACCTGAAGCTTCTCTTCCATGATTGGCTGGTTGGCTGCCACAGCTACCACAGTTAGGTACAGTATAAATGAACCACAGTAGACTAGCATGCCATTCACTTGAAGATGGTAATAGAAGTACCAGCTATTCCCCCCGCCCCCTGCCCTACACCCCCCCCCCCCCCCCACACACACTCATATACCTGCGCACACCAAATATCTAACTACATAACCAAGGAGGGACAGCCATGACGAAGTAGAGGTGTTGGTGTGGGGCAGGCCCCTCCTGTTCTGAGACAGCTGGTACAGGTCAGGGGTCAGGTGGTCAGGTGGGGCAGAAGCAGCGAGGTCACAGCACTATGACAGCAGCTACCTGGGAAACACAAGCACACCAGACAAAATGCATCAATCATTAACCAGCGCTATATAGGCAAGCTAACGATAGGATGACAACCGCTAATGTAGGCTACTCACAAAGCTAAGCTTTCTAAACCAAGTCTATATTCATGTACATTTACCTTTACATCCACTACTAACCGCCTTGGGCTTATATTATTTCCCTTTTTTAATTAAAAAAAAGTATTAATTGGTAAGGAACCAATTTGTACCTTTTATTCTGGAAGTGCCACAAGATTGAGGGGAGTAATTTATGATTGGTGGTCAGTGTATGAGTTTTAATTAAGTCTGGGCCAGAGTTCAACCAGCTGGAGATCCAACTGGTTCATTAATCAGCAGCCCCCTGTGACGGGCATAAAGTAGAACCACAAAAGGCCACAGTGCATCACTTTTGTCTCAAAGTATACTCAGGAGTTGGCCAACAGGAACCCCATGAGTTAATTACAGCATGTAGCTAAGATGATCTAAGGGTTATGCAGTACACAATACGTTGGGCTGAAGAGAATATACAGAATGGTGCTTTAGATGTTTGTTATGTGTCTAACTATACAACTTCTAAGATGATTTCAGGGTTATACTGTATGTTGTGCTGAGAAAATACCATGTATTGTGCCGTCTGTGCTGTATTGTACTTACACTACCGTTCAAAAGTTTAGGGTCACTTAGAAATGTCCTTGTTTTTGAAAGAAAAGCACATTTTTTTGTCCATTAAAATAACATAAAATTGCTCAGAAATACAGTGTAGACATTGTTAATGTTGTAAATTACTATTGTAGCTGGAAACGGCAGATTTTAATGGAATATCTACATAGTACAGAGGCCTATTATCAGCAACCATCACTCCTGTGTAACAATGACACGTTGTGCTAGCAGTGAAGAGGCGACTCCGGGATGCTGGCCTTCTAGGCAGAGTTCCTCTGTCCAGTGTCTGTGTTCTTTAGCCCATCTTAATCTTTTATTTTTATTGGCCAGTCTGAGATATGGCTATTTCTTTGCAACTCTGCCTAGAAGGCCAGCATCCTGGAGTCGCCTCTTCACTGTTGACGTTGAGACTGGTGTTTTGCGGGTACTATTTAATGAAGCTGCCAGTTGAGGACTTGTGAGGCGTCTGTTTCTCAAACTAGACACTCTAATGTACTTGTCCTCTTGTTCAGTTGTGCACTGGGGCCTCCCACTCCTCTTTCTATTCTGGTTAGAGACGGTTTTCGCTGTTCTGTGAAGGGAGTAGTACACAGCGTTGTATGAGATCTTCAGTTTCTTGGCAATTTCTGAAATGGAATAGCCTTAATTTCTCAGAACAAGAATAGACTGTCAAGTTTCAGAAGAAAGTTATTTGTTTCTGGCTATTTTGAGCCTGTAATCAAACCCACAAATGCTGATGCTCCAGATACTCAACTAGTCTAAAGAAGGCCAGTTTCATTGCTTCTTTAATCAGAACAACAGTTTTCAGTTGTGCTGACATAATTGCAGAAGGGTTTTCTAATGATCAATTAGCCTTTTAAAATTATAAACTTAGATTAGCTAACACAACGTGCCATTGGAACCGAGGAGTGACGGTTGCTGATAATGGGCCTTTGTATGCCTATGTAGATTCAATTTTATGTTATTTTAATGGACCAAAAATGTGCTTTTCTTTCAAAAACAAGGACATTTCTAAGTGACCCCAAACTTTTGAACGGTAGTGTATGTTATGTTGAACTATTCAATCGTTATTGTTCCATGTCATAATTGAAGTTGTAAATTAATAGACATCTGGGGTGACTCACATAGAACTATTGCTGAGATCGGCTTTGTATTGCACCCACAGGGCAAACAACACCCACAGGGCAAACAACACCCACAGGGCAAACAATGGCTACTTCCTCCAACTACCTCTGCCTCACACCTGACACTATGGAGTCCATTCTTCCAAGCTGTCTGTCACTCAGTCCCTCTTTCTCCACTTCTCCTCTCATCTTCAGTGAGTCCATCACTACCTTTCCAAATACGTCCATTGGAGGGGTCTGGCGGTCATGTCAGAGAGGGTTAATCACCAAAGCAGATCTCTCTCCAGCAATCTCTCTCCTCACTCTTTCTTTCTCTTCTCTCTATCTACTGCTACTCAGGACCTGACCAGCCAATCTCTGATTAAAACTCACACCACCTTATTTCAAAGAGAGAGGGAAAGAGGGAGGGAGAAAGAGAGGGGGAGAAAGAAAGAGAGAGAGAGGAGATGGATTGAGAGAGGCCACAGCCTGTGAAATGGGGGCAGAGTTCCTGATGGCCATTGGCTTTGACTGCCCAGAGCCAGGCATGCCTGTTTGGGTAAGAGTCTAGAAGAGAAAAGACCCATACAACTGAAGTTGAAAAAAATATATAAAAAAATACACCACTGTGGTGTTATATTTTTCATTCAACTCTCATTCAAATTGTCTGAATTAGACAGACCTCTCTCTTTTTTGTCAAGATAGATCCTAGTGTAAGAGAGGTAAGCAAGGGCAACCAACAGCTTTACATTATACCAAGTTCTTGCAACACACAAAGCTAGGAAATTGAAAATGTAAAACTCAGACCAGCTTGTATATCATTATACTCTCGGGTAAAGTATTTATTTTTAGGGCAATATTGGTAGAAATGTTACAAATATGGAGGTTCAGGATCAGTGGAAGCTCCTTGAAGGAGGAAGGGGATGACCTTCCTACTCAGTGAATTACATTTTTTTTAAATTGTGAAACATTAAAAAAGTGATAATTTTGAGATATACTGTATCTATACTAATTATATTCACGTCACCAAATAATTGATGAAAAAACAATGTTATGCAATGAAGGTCTACAATAGCCTCAACAGCACTCTCTGGGTTAGCACCATGGTGTAGCCGGAGGACATATAGTTTCCGTCCTCCTCTGGGTATATTGACTTCAATTGACTACAAAGTAATTATGACAACTTCCGGAGGACGTTCTCCAACCTATCAGAGCTCTTGCAGCATGAACTGACATGTTATCTACCCAATCAAAGAATCAGAGAATGAATCTAGTAATTAAAGCATAAGCTACAGCTAGCTGGCACTGCAGTGCATAAAATGTGGTGAGTAGTTGAACAGTTTTGAGCAAATTAATTTCTTTAAAAATTAAGGAGAAGCAAGAGAGAGAGAGCGAGAGCTAGCTATATTTTGTTGTATTCTTTTCACTTTCACTTACTTCGCTAGTGAATGCAGCTAGCTAGTTTAGCATACTCAAACACCCGGCTCAAACAGAGAGGGATACTATGTTAGCTAGCTGGCTATGTCTGTCCAACAATGGAACTCTTCCAAGTCAAGGTAAGCTTTTGGTTGTATTAATTTATTGCCACCAGGGGCCGCCGGTGTAATTGCTAAACTACTTTCTGTACACTGTACTGCATGAATCTACCGGGTTTACTAACGCGTTAGTTCTATCTATGTTGACTTTGATGATAGCTAATATGACGTCAATATGGCGTGGGGGGGTATCAAGGAATATGATGCAAACCATTCACTTGATAGAACCCACAATCTATCTGCACCCCACCCTACCATCCCTACCCTGATTGGAGTAAACTAACAGACAGCATTACTTCTACTGCTACTGCTCACATGTACGGTACATGTAGTTAAATAATTATACATATGTTCTTAATTTCCTCTTTCTGCAAGTGCTGGATTTTCAACCAACCGACCATTCATTCTGATCTTAGAGAGGTGGAGGGGGGAGAGGAGGAAAGAGTATGAAGTTTGACAGGGGGATGACTACGCTGCAGACCTCTGCTCATGAAAAGACCCCAGGCTTCCGTCAGATTGGTGATTTTATACCCATCTGAACGATGTCCTGATCCAGACAGGTTGGAATGGCGCCAGGAAGGAGGGGGTAGAGAAGAGAGAGAGGCACAGATGAACAGATGGAATGAGAGAACAAAACGTTTTGGGGAGAAATAGGGTACAAAAAATGGGGAGAATTGTTGATAAAAATGGGGAATACAGTGGATAAAATGAATGGGACAGAGTAGAGGACAAGCAAAGACAAAGAGAGCGGATAATTGAGAATGAGAAATTGAGTAAAAGAGAGTGAACGAAAGAGAAACAGAAAGAGAGAGAGAGACCAAGAGAGAAAACGACAGGAAGAGAAAAGGAGAGAGCGTGAGGTAGAGAGTAACGGTAGAGAGTAACGGTAGGGAGATATGGTACTTTGAAGAGATCAGAGGGCATGAGGCTACCCCGTCTCCCTGGCACACACACACAGAGGGAGAGAGAGCTCTGCCAGTATCACCCACTTCAAAGCTCTGTCTTTGTGCAACCACAACGAGACCCCCTTCTCCTCCGGAAGAGTCTGGGAGACACACATGCATGTATGCACGCACGCACGCACACACACACACACACACACACACACACACGCACAGAGCTTAATCTTCTGCACTGTATGTTTGGTAAAGCAAGGGGGCGCTAGAAAGCTGTTTGAACAGAACTCCACCTTGTCATTGAAAGACGTGGGCGAAAAGACGGAGGAAAGGAGGGAGGTTAGGAGGGAGGAAAGGAGGAAGGTTAGGAGGGAGGGAATGAAAGCCAATAAACACAGACAGTCCCCAAGATGAGTGCTCGAGTGACAAGCTGAGGGAAATAGTATTGCAGCAGTTTAGACATCTGGTAATGTGCCTCAGTAGATCCATATACAATATACAAACAATATAAAAACTCCAGACAGGCAGTCTAATGAGAGAAAGGCAGGAGATAAACTGAATTAAATAAAAGACATTGATGAAAGTGTCAAGGTACTGTACTGTAGATAACATGGACAAGACAGACAACAGACCAGTGGAGGCTGCTGTCACATTAAATCACGTTTGATACCTTAATCCATTCCACCCATTACAATGATCCAGCTTCCCTTCACTTGCCTGCACTGCAAAATACATGTCAAATCTCCTTTGTACTGAGTGACTTGGTGGAGGTGTTTACTATCGCACAGCCAGAGTGAAGGAAGATTTAGAAGTCAAACTGAAATCCAGGGTGGATGGGATCAATGTGGGCAGCTGGGGAGGGGTTGTGTTTTGAAGGACCCTGTTCTGTCCGTCATGCCCCATTTCCAGCAGAGCCAGTGTCCAGATGCATGGAGCTGATAGGCCGTATCAATCACAACCCAAACTGGCTCCACGGCACAGCTATCACAGCAATCGATTGTCAGTCACAGGCTGGATGAACGGCGTAGACTCTGAGCCAACAGGTTGACCGGGTGGTGTGTGTGTGATGGTGGGGGGAAAGAGAGAAGAGGAGAAGCAGATATTTCGCATGACAGCCTAGTTTGACCACTCACATTCAAGTATCTATATTACTAAATCTCTCTATCTTAACCTGTTGAGGACAGAGGGCGCTGTTTTCACTTTGGGGGAAAATCGTGCCCAATTTAAACGGCCTCGTACTCAATTCTTGCTCGTACAATATGCATATTATTATTACTATTGGATAGAAAACACTCTCTAGTTTCTAAAACCGTTTGAATTATATCTGTGAGTAAAACAGAACTCCTTTTGCAGCAAACTTCCTGACAGGAAGTGGAAAATCTGAAATCGATCCACTGTTCTAGGGCCTGCCTATTAATGTCCTTGATATTTATTAGAATACATGCACTTCATACGTCTTCCACTAGATGTCGACAGGCAGTGAGAGAAGAAATTGAGTGTATAACTTGATCTGGGGTCGAATAATAGCTCTCGGCATGACGTGTCACCAGTTTCCTGTTTTCTGGAGAGCGCGTGAAGGGCCCTGGATTTGCCTTCTGATAAGCTGTCGTTATGGACGACTAATATCTCCGGCTTTGATTTTATTTGATACATGTGACAATATCATCGTAAAGTATGTTTTTTCATTATAGTTTTA